>NC_091213.1:21229943-21467443 GCF_040958095.1 Procambarus clarkii | reverse complement strand
ATCCGGCAGGACGGAAGTGCCAAAATTAGTCATGGGGGTTGAATGTGGCACTGACTCACCGTTCCCTTTGTAATTCTGGCGACCCTGACCAGACTATGTTCATCCCATACCCAGACTCTCGGGTACGGAATAAACCTCTACCAATATGAGAGAGACTAGACCCAGTGTCTGGCTTCCAACTTTGTACAAAAAGACAAACAGACAGAGACATCATACTTTATAATACGGATAGGTGGAAAAGCATCTCTTGGTTCCTGTCCAATCATTTTAGCTTGTTGTGTGAAATCATTGCTTCTTGTTCGTGTTGCAGCTACCCTTTAGAAAACGTGATCTGGATGAATATCATCCTAATTGTTCAATATTTTAAATTTTTTGATGAGATCAGCCTTGTCATGTCTTGTTTACAGTGTCGTTCAATGTAAACAAGACATAACCGGTCAAAACAACTCTAGGGGTATCTTTAAAAATATATTGTTACAATCACTAAAACTATATGGGAAAAACATCAAATATTACACACACGAAAATGAAAATCGCATGAGTTTGCCTATAAATGTTAATATTTCTTGAAAAACTTAACTTGGACCAATCCTGACCAGTCTCTGTCCGTCCCAAACCACAAACCATTTGTCGTACAAAGTTGGTTGGGACTAACACCAAGCATCTGGCCTCCCACTTTGGCTAAACGAGCAGACATTATCTCTGTTTCATTGTGTATAGATTATGTTTAGTTAGTCCTATGATTGATTAGGTGTTTTGGTTCTGTTAATAGTTATTAGCAATCTTAGTATGTGGGAGAAGCATTTACAGAGGTGCGAGTCAACAAACTGTCCTCATAAACTGAGGTTAAATGCTCATTAATCTATCTGCCAAACCCTCTGTTTATGGATGAAAAACTATTTATAAACGGCACATAACTGATTCCGTTCAAACTTTTACTGAATTGGCAATTGTTCTTTTTCTTCTTGTTTACGATTCGCTCACTATAAATGCCTCACCCACAGACAGCAAACAAATATTTGTCAGAAAAACAAAACCCCTAACCTGATGTATCCTAGACTTAAATATAAACAAAGTATTTATATGCATTGATATTAATTTATTTTCAATAAAGTATCAGTTTTAGATACATAGTTCATTATAATTGAGGAACGCGTCTATCCGGGCGGCCGCAGCTTGGATGAGCCTAGCCTGAGGACAGGTTGTAGTATCGACAATGGGAACCAGTTGGGTAATATATACTTTGCTCTCAGTGAAGTCTTTCATCAAATTACACATAATAAACTATCAAACTAGAGCAGAGGAAATGATCAACAGAATGTCGGAAGAAACACCGTTGAAAATAGTTTAAGTACAAATTTTGCATGAAACAATAGATATGTGAGGAGATGGTTCACTAGTGCTCTTATGCCTGTGGAGGCCAGTACACTTGTTAAGTATGCAGACTTAAGTTTGGTAACCAGCAACCGAAACATCTAGTGTTTGAGCTCATGTGAGAGCCCCAGTCATCAGCAGTCCTGAAATGTTATCCTGGCCGGGGTAGCACGTCTGTGGATGCCGATAGCATCATCTCAATGTATGGCTTGATGCGAGACTCGAGTTTGCGCGGGAAACAAGCTAGGCAGCAGGCGTGGGTGAGCTGTGGGCCTCCCGGGCCCGCTAGCCACTTGAGTCGTCGTCATGGAAACAGCCGCTATCTTAGTAAACATCTTGAGCCGCCATGATGGTCGGCCATTTTGGAGTTGCCCTAGGGGCTATGGTACACCGTCGCTGATTGGTTGAGAGGGGTAGGCCGCTGTATGCCTTCCTCTCATTGGTTATTTCGAGGAGGACGCGGGAATCGCCTGTGAAGGCGCCATTCTGAACACAGCTGCCAATTTGTCAAGACGCTCGCTGTACTCATTCGGCCAAATTGAGTATAGGGCGTCATGGTGGCTTGACTACTCAACTGCTTCACCTCCTGCTTCATCTACGACGACGGTCGTCACAGAATCCGGCCTAAGTCGTCGCTCGAAGGGGAGGAAGACAGAGTGTACAGTGGGTATAGATCCAGTGATCTGGGATTGTGGGATAATGTGCATAAGAGCAGTAACAGACTCGTAGATCCCATACCAGTGATTACAGATAATGCTTGCTAGTGCTCTGTAGCAGTCGATGGGAACGGGGAAATTCGTATCAGTGTTTTAAGGCAGATTTCCCATGTTTGTGTAGGATGCTAACGTTGTGCACATCGCGCACCTGGGTACGAACGCTTCACTTCACCGGTGGGTCGAAGGTGCGAACCGAGCCATGTTGTGAAGGGGAGGGGGGTTCGAGTGCGCGCCAAGTGTACGTAAAATACCACGTGAGGTACCAGCACCGCCTAATCTCCACCACTGTGAGCCAGTCCCCTGTAGTGGAGTGCTTGATGTATGGGAATGGTGTGTAAGCCGGCAGTATGAATGAGTAAGTACCTATGTGTGTATTTCTGGTGATCAGTTAGTCTCTAAAGCTTGAATTCGAAGTCAGGTGTTCCGTCACATTGTCACGCAGCACCTGCAGAGGTGAAGTGAAGCGTGGACGAAGAGATAATCACCCTTTGTTGTCATCTTGTCAGTCCAGAGTGACTTATGTCTTGTGTACACAGACGTACAGTGTGTGTGTGGGGGGGGGGGTACACACGGGAACAGAGTATACATAATATTATATTATTCCATTGTGGTAATTAAATCATTTTTGATTGTCCGTGGGACGGAGTGATATTATTACATGTGTAGTCTTGCAGGTGTGGAATTCCAACACTGAGCACTCAAGTTAGTGTGTAACGTCAGTGATTCCTGGCAATGATTATTGTGGAGTGTGGAAATTTCTTGTATTGTTCCCAGGGCCGTGACAAGTGTGATTTATATATATATATATGTATGGTAGTAGTAGTAGTAGTCATCCATCAGTTTCAGGAGACTATGGAGTTGTGCTCTGGTTGTCGGTCTGGAGTGGCCTCACCAGGGCGCAAAGCCAGGGTAGGTTGATTCGGGGGAGAAGCTGTTACCCAGGCAGCAGGTCCCCCCCCCTCTCCACGGCGCTGAAAGTCTCCAACGGAAAGGCATGGTATGGTAGTTGCAGTATTAACGTAATTTTGAAAGAAATTGGTGAGTGACAAGGCTGTTTGCAGAGACCGCCGTCGCTCTGTCGAGTAACGTAATTCTCGGTAGTGTTTTTTGGCCTGCGGGATCGATAAATCACTCACCCATGTGGTTTAAGGAGTGCGACATCTCCTTAGTGTTCCCAGTAACGTTTGATAGCTGTAGGCTACATGTGTCAGCAGTAATTATATATATATATATGATCGTAGTGTCACGGTGCCCAGTGTTATTGTGTTATTTACTGTGGTGATTGCAAATTGTGGACCTATGTTCTAAGGGGTAATGAGAACACTGGGGTCATTTGCAACAGTAAGTGTTGTGCAGTATTCTAATACTTGGAAATTTGAGTACTTGTCGTGTGTTATTGCAAAGGGGATGTCATTGTTAGTGATTGTTGCTAGTGTTGAGCAATCATCGTATGTCATTGCAGTTCAGTAAAGTCATTGTGGGGCAGTGTTCTAGAGGGTTCATGTCCTGTATGTTATTTTACTAGGTTCTGCAGTATTGTCATTGCAACCAGATTGTAACGTAAATCACTGTGATTTGTTAGTGTGATTTGTCATTGTCGTGGGTGAACTCGGCTGTAGACGAGTACTTGGGTTTTATATTCTACTGTTTATCTGGTAGGACATCGAAGTCCAGTATTCACTGAGGTGATTGCGAGGCTATTAATATAACGTAACCAAGGGAACGCCCATTGCTTTGAGAGAATTTGTTCTTTGACAATTTGAGTAGCGTAGAATACGTTTGGGTTAATTTACTGTCTTGCAAGCAGCTACGGTAGTCTCAAGGAGCCTAGCCATCAGCCAGATAAGAATTAGATTATTGTCTGTCGTAATTAACGGCCAGTGGGCCGGGTAATTGGCGTGTTTCATGAAGTCAAAGTAATTAACCACGATCCTTGTTTGATCGACTCACAAGAAAGGCTCCCTTGTTTCATTAACGTAACATCGTTATTTATCTGCCCGGAAGTACCGGCACTTGATTGACTCGTGGGAGGAGTAACGTCATTTTAGAATAACGTAAACGTGGTGCTTAATTACTGTTATTAACCACCTGAATTGGTCTGAGTATGGAAGGCTCAGACGGAATTCATACCTTAATGTAAATTGCTGAGCCAGTGTGAAAGGTTGCGTATTTAATTGTTTAATTATTGATCTTGAGGATAGAAATTAATTACTCTAAAGTTAATCACGAGTGATTATCTTTCTCTTAGCACGTTGGACATTGTAAATCAGAGCTTACCATCGCTGAGTGATTAGTAACCGATTAACGTAAATTAACGTAACTAGTAAAGAGATTAATCAGCTGTCTGAAGTACAGGGATTAATGGGATTTTCTCACTGAATGATCGACGGGTAGAGTGTTGCGTAATTTCCGCGTTACTAGTGACAGTTGTAAGAGTTATTAAATTAACGTAAATGCTATTTTGTTATTAACGTAAATCAAATTGTTATTGATTGTTGATCGTCCGTGGGACGGAGTGTTAACGTAAGGATTAATTTTAGGAAGGGTTGCTGGAGTTGCCAGTGAACCCATTAGTCATTGTTGTCATTGAAAGACTACTGATTTGATTGCATTGCAACCGTCATTGCAGGAGTAGACTGCACTGAGGCGTAGAACAGTAGGAGGTTACTGGAGACGTGTTTCAGAACCCACTGTGTCATTTGTTGTAATCGTGATTATAGATCTGTTAGTTCTTGTTTCTTGTTGATTCCTCTGTGGTCACGCTTATGTTCGAGTTAGTTCATTATGCAGTCCGAGGGGCTGGTGTCTAGCTGTCATTGATAGTGTCACAGGAAGGATTTCGAGTAACGTCATTGATATTTCTTTTTGTTTTGTTGTAGTAGTTAGTACTTTATTGAATAAACTAAGTTATGTTTAACACTGACTTTTCGTTACACCCCACACAATATAATTGTTATGCAAGTGTACTGCACACTCGACTAATCAAATTGAGACTGATTCTGAGTTTTGGACCAAATATACGTCACCACACAACCATAAATTATTGTTGTGAGAGCCCGTGACCTAATCGTTAGATTCGCTTCGGGGAATAGCGAAGGTCGACGGCCTAGTGGAGGGGATTTCAATTTTCATTGGGGTCTCGGCGTTTGCTCGCGCCTAGTCAATTGTTCATACATGGTCCCAAAGTGAGGAATGAGCTGCTTACTACACTGGTGTGTTAGCTAAGCAAGTCCTTCCTCAGGCGACCTAGTTGAATATCACGACAGGAATAAAGGTTAAAGAATAAAGAAAATTCTTAGAAGTTTTCCGAGCTCAATTCCTTATACCAATTTCATTTATTCCACTTCACCAAAACTCACAGGATAAACACTGAAAAAGTTTTGATTCAGATAAACCTGGATAAACATTAGTTTGGAAATAGGGTTAATTATATTTGGAACTGATTTCCGGCGATCTTTAGATCACTTGATGGTTTCATGTGTAGGTTAGACACATAAATGAATGAAAATAAGTAGAAGCTGCTGCATATGAGCCAATAGACCATCAGTAGTTACCGTAACTCCTATGTTCACATCTTCCTGTTGTTATACATGTTAATGACCATACCTGGCCACTATACTCATTAATACATACTCATGACCATGCTGGGTCACTGTACTCACCCATACATTCTCATGACCATGCCTGGTCACTGTACTCACTCATACATACTCATGACCATGCCTGGTCACTGTACTCACCCATACATACTCATGACCATGCCTGGTCACTGTACTCACCCATACATACTCATGACCATACCTGGTCACTATACTCATTAATACATACTCATGACCATGCCTGGTCACTATACTCATTAATACATACTCATGACCATGCCTGGTCACTATACTCATTAATACATACTCATGACCATGCCTGGTCACTATACTCACCCATACATACTCATGACCATGCCTGGTCTCGTTACTCATTAATACATACTCATGACCATGCCTGGTCTCGTTACTCATTAATACATACTCATGACCATACCTGGTCACTATACTCACCCATACATACTCATGACCATGCCTGGTCACTATACTCATTAATACATACTCATGACCATACCTGGTCACTATACTCACCCATACATACTCATGACCATACCTGGTCACTATACTCACCCATACATACTCATGACCATGCTGGGTCACTATACTTACCCATACATACTCATGACCATGCCTGGTCTCGTTACTCATTAATACATACTCATGACCATGCCTGGTCTCTCTACTCATTAATACATACTCATGACCATACCTGGTCACTGTACTCACCCATACATACTCATGACCATGCTGGGTCACTGTACTCACCCATACATACTCATGACCATGCCTGGTCACTGTACGCACCCATACATACTCATGACCATGCCTGGTCACTGTACTCACCCATACATACTCATGACCATGCCTGGTCACTGTACTCACCCATACATACTCATGACCATGCCTGGTCACTGTACTCACCCATACATACTCATGACCATGCCTGGTCACTGTACTCACCCATACATACTCATGACCATGCCTGGTCACTATACTCACCCATACATACTCATGACCATGCCTGGTCACTATACTCACCCATACATACTCATGACCATGCCTGGTCACTATACTCACCCCAACCCGTTCTTGCACAAGACAGCACATGTATGACAGAATGCTTAAAGTCAATATGTTGAATATGAATTAGTACATATGTGGTATATTCCCAGTTACATTTTTTCCAATGCCCAAACGCTTCCTCACATACCAATTTACGTCTCACTTTACCCGTCCATCGCCGTAGACAGCAGAATAGTCGTGATTGATTCAATTGTAATGAAAATTGTAGTTTTCAGGTCCCACATGGGTTGTGAAATTTACCTGCTATTGTCCATGCTCTTAGAATATTACAGATCAGCTACATCCTATTGAAGGTTCGTAGTTTTGTTTTAAGAAATATTAGTTGTTCTGAGTAAATTATAATAAGCACTATAAATTATTACATAGAATAATAGTACTTCACCAATCATTATACACACTAGTCTGTGCTTTAAAAATCTCTAAAGAATGTATTGTAGGAACGTCAACAAAAAACGATGTTACGTTGGAATGTCTATGGGGTAAACTACTGCAAACAGAATTGTCCAGTGTCTACTACCTACTGTGTTTATTAGTTGTGTTTTTGCGGGGGTTGAGCTTTGCTCTTTCGGCCCGCCTCTCAACTGTCAATCAACTGTTTACTAACTACTTTTTTTTTCCCCAACACCACACACACACACCCCAGGAAGCAGCCCGTGACAGCTGACTAACTCCCAGGTACCTATTTACTGCTAGGTAACAGGGGCACTTAGGGTGAAAGAAACTTTGCCCATTTGTTTCTGCCTCGTGCGGGAATCGAACCCGCGCCACAGAATTACGAGTCCTGCACGCTATCCACCAGGCTACGAGGCCCCCTGTAGGATGGGTATGGAGCATCATGGCGTCTGGTGGAGGTTCGCGCAGCGTCTCTCCTGCAAATATTGACGATACCTTTGAGGACACTGGGGAACCACTGTTGCATACCACACATTTAGATCATGAACATCACCCGGTCTTAGAAGAGGATCTAGATGGAGATTTCCTACACAGCAAACATCACAGCAAGGCAAACAGATTGGAGGCGAAACGCCGCCAACTTACAGAGGTAAACAGAGACCATGCCGGCACCACGCGGCCTCAGTATCAACCTCCACAGCTCAACCAAGGTAGGCCAAGTTCTTCTGATTTGCAAACTTTCATCATTGCCTTTGATGGCGAAGAGGAAAATGTGTTCAGAAATAACCGAGCACAAAGTATCTTATATATTGCCATTCCCAAGATATTCGGGATCGAAGTGCACAATATGAGACCAAATAAACAGAAAAACCTGATCGCAGTGGACCACAAACATGGCGAAGAACTAAAGCTTTCAGACATTACTGACATTTGTGGCCATAAAGTCAAGTGCTACAAACCACTAGGGGACCGATTAACAAAATATGTAATCCGACATGTGGTAGACATCAGTGTAGACGATATCAAAGCACAACTTGAGACACATGACATCCCGATCCATGGAATCAAAAAATTTATGCGAAGAACAAACGGAGAACTGAGTGATACAGGCTCAGTCACAGTCTGTCTCTGCTTACCTTTCTAGACTACACAGTCTCTGCTTACCTTTCTAGACTACATCCCCCCTGAGAGGATTTGGTTAAATGGCTTCCTCCATAAACTAGAGGTGTATATACCACGTCCCACTCAGTGTTTTAAATGTAAAGGTTTTAACCATACCTGGAAAGGCTGCACCAAAGACATTAAATGTGGGAAATGCTCTGGTTCCCATTACACGCAAGATTGTACATCAGATACACTTACCTGCTCAAACTGTGGTGGCGACCACGACATTACATTCAAACAATGTCCCTCATACATAGCAGCAGCAGCAAAAACTAAGGTTCTCCCTACCAACAACCTGCTATACAGTAGTGCACTGAAACAACCTAACACAGCCCATCATCAAACACTACCCCACACTCAAACACAGCCTTTGCCTGTACCTGATATATCTGTCACCGACACTCCCACAACCCTAGGGTCCAACCATCCCTCACAAAATGCACAACTGAATCCTGATCTTGTTGAAACTCTTGTCACTCGCATTGAAAATGATCTTGTTGAAACTGTTGTCACGCGCATTGAAAATGCACTAGAAAAGACGCTGGACCGACTGCTAACTAAATTCTTTACACAAGTAACACAACCCACCCCTGAGGCTGACCCAAAAGACATCCCATCAACAGCTACAGACACTGACATCCGCCCAAACAAAGCCACCATTGCTGGACACACATTGTTTGAACAGATGATAGAAAAACTCATAAATAACTCCCTAGCACGCCTTACCAAAATCATTCCACAGGCTGACTTGCCACAAACCCAAACCGCCAGTACCAAGAGCCCACATCCACATCTAGGTATCCAACACGTACTACTACTGGCATGCCAAGGAAAACAGGCACATCCATAACCCACACATCCTAAATGGCTCCCCTAACATTCATGACTTGGAACGCAAAAAGCATTAAAACATCCCTCACAGAACTTAAACAATTCCTTTACTCATCCAAACCGGACTTAGCTTTCATAACCGAATCCTGGCTCACCCCTAAACAAAATCCTATTTTTAAAAACTTTCAGATGCAGAGACTGGACAGACCAAACCGTATGGGTGGTGGTATTTTCCTCCTAACACGGAGTAACATGACATGTAAACCTGTAACGCTTGCACATTTTGTAAATGGTAAGCTAGAAATTTTAGCATGCCTAATACCCTACAATGGTACACACATATCCTTTCTGGGTATATACAACCCTGGTGGCACAATAAATTTAAATGAACTAGAATTCTATCTAAACCAATTAGGGCAACGGATCATTGTTACAGGTGATCTCAATGCAAACCACCCCACATGGAGTAGAGGTACCCAAAATACTGCAGGCACCGATTTATATAACTACTTAGACACTGCACCATATATTCTTCTTTCGCCGCCCTACCTTGCAACCTACTTTAACTACAGAATCAACTATGAAGCCTCATTAGACATCTGCTTTGGCTCTGCACACTTTCAACAAGAACTACAGTTTCATACTGGACCAGATATTGGAAGTGACCACAAACCCCTCATTATAAAATTTACTAACTTTCAGCCACCAACCCACCCCCTAACGCTCCCCAAGTGGAACATTAAGAAACTAGATAAGAAAAAATGGGCTGATACTGTCTGTCTCCCAGATACAGACGATGTAGACCCAAACACGCGACTGTCCGCAATCACCTCGGCCATAAATTCTGCAGCCACCCAAATGTTCAAGAAAACTTCAGGACATAGGTCCAACAAACCACTTAAACCGTGGTGGCATGCGGAATGTACACGAATAGTCGCTTTACGCCGACGAGCCATACAAAAACAAAGACGTCAACCCTCCCTATAGATCTGGGTTAATCTCTGGTGGGCCGCAGTAGAAGCCAAAAAAACCATACTGTCAGCAAAGCGAGCATCATGGGCAAAATTTTGTGAGAGCCTTACACCCACTACGCCACATTCAAAAGTCTGGGCTACATTTAACAGCATTAAAGGTCGCCCAACATTCCCTTCGTTTCCCCTGATGATCAACGGTTCACTCTGTCAAACACCTCAGGAGCGTGCAAATGTTCTTGCTGAATGTCTTAAAATTACCCTCTCAACACCCTTCTTTCATGCCCAAGAACTCCCCCTCAGACTAGAAATTGACCGTGCCATACTGCTACCCATGCCCGGCGTCGACAACATATACACCTTAAGCGAGCTACAATTAGCTTTAACCCGCTTACCTCTTGGCAAGGCACCTGGAGAGGATGGAATTCCATATGAACTCATAAAACATCTCCCATCAACTGCACATAGTACTCTCCTAAACTATTACAACCTATGCTGGACTCACGGAAATATTCCCTCACAATGGCAGACCAGTATTATTCTTCCGTTCCTTAAACCAGGAAAAGACCCATCCCAACCTGCGTCATATAGACCTATTTCTCTACTATCATGTCTCAGTAAAGTCATGGAAAGACTAGTACATACTCGCCTCCAATGGTACCTAGAATATAATAATATTATACCGTCACTCCAAGCTGGATTTCGACCGCAATGCTCCACACTCGATCAAATACTTTGCCTTGAACATGAAATCCGCACCTCCCTCAGAAGCAGCAAATTTTGTATTGTTCTATACTTAGACCTCAAAGGAGCTTTTGATAGCATTCCTCATACTTGCCTCCTCGCAAAGCTTGCGCGTTTAGGCGTACAGGGAAGATTACTTTTATGGTTAAAATCCTATCTTACGAACAGGACCTCTAAAGTCTATATACAAGGCGAGTTTTCCGATGGCATCCCAATACAAACGGGTGTCCCACAAGGCTCCATACTAAGCCCAACCCGTTTTGCTGCATTCTTAGCAGATTTGCCTAACACTCATTCTGTTCACCTCTCGGCGTACGCCGCCGACTTAACACTGTATTATTCAGACAACGCCTTACCTAATACAGTCTTAACAATGCAAACAGCACTTGATCACCTCATAGATTGGACACAACAATGGGGCCTTCAAGTTAGTACTACCAAAACCTATTATCAAATTTTCACTAAAAAAAAGACTTGTTCATCTACCCACCCTCACAATACACAACACTCCCATCCAACACATACGAGAACATAAATACCTTGGCATGCACTTACTCGCCCTCACTTACCTGGAAAGCACACATTCAACACCTTAAACAGACAACACAACCCCGACTCGCCATACTGAAAGCCCTCACTGGCACCACCTGGGGAGCACACCATAAAATCCTGCTCCGTTTCTATACAACCAACATTCGCAGCCAACTAGACTATTGTTGCCAAGCATATGCGTCGGCTGCGCCTACTAACCTACAGAGCCTAGAGGTCATCCAAAACAATGCCATGCGACTTATATGTGGCGCAATGCGTTCCACTCCTATCCTCGGACTTTACGGAGAAACGGGCCTCAAAAGCCTAGCCACCAGACGAGACATAATGTGTGCCAACTATCTGTCACTCTGTACCACTGCTCAGCAGACACACCCATACAGATCAAAAATTAACCCAACAGTTAACCCACATAACCCCCGCTTCCCAACCAATCACTCACAAAATCTTTCCTCACACGGGCTACAAATAACCTCAATATAGACCTCTCTCTACTCCAAAACTCGGAAACCCAACTTATTGTTTCCCCTATTCCACCTTGGCTTTATACAACTCATAATACAGCAATGCAACTCAAAGACAACATTCCAAAGTCTGCACCAAACTCAGCCATAGCCTCAGTCTTTCTCTCAACAATGAAAAATTGCTACCAAAATACCACAGCGATTTATACAGATGGATCTCGCATCATCATGAACAACGTACCCTCGGTCACTAGCGCTGTATGGATACCGGAATACCATCTCAAGCAGGGATGGCGATTACCAAACCAACTATCTGTTTTCACAGCTGAATTATATGCCTTATATCAAGCTCTCCAAATAATCACAACATTACCAATCGAGACATATACAATCTGCAGTGACTCCAAGAGTGCGATTCAAATCAATACGTACTCTTCAAAAACGTGCAAGGAGTTTGTTTACCCATGTCTTCAACTTCTTCATGAACATCGATTGAACGGTTATGATACCTCTATCCAATGGGTCCCAGCGCATTGTGGTATTCTCCATAATGAACTAGTAGATCAACTAGCCAAAGCAATGCACAACACACCTCACATTACCCGTCATCCAATTCCCCATGTTGCACGTAAAGGAGCCTTCAAAAATACCATCACCCAAGATTTTGCGACGAAATGGAAAACGTCATGCTCACCCTTATACTATGGGTCCATTAAAAAGAAATGGGAAACTTGGAAACATGTCAGATATAAAAGGAGAGAAATTGATATAACGATGACCAGATTAAGGCTGGGACACACCAAACTGGCAGCACACAGCTCTAAGTACAGAACAGACATCAACGAACTCTGCGTCCACTGTCAGGTGCCTGAAACAGTCGAACACTATCTCCTACATTGCTTCCGACACTATAGTGCCAGAGTAAATTTCAAACAAGTACTTATCTCACTTAAAATACCCTTTACCATCGAGCATATATTAGGAGGCGGTGACCACTCGTTACAAGAAAAATACCAAATAGTCAAAGCACTGGCTAAATATCTCCAATCGACCAACAAATTGGGTCACATCTGACCCGCGCCACATTTATACCTGGCGCCACCAACAGCTAAACACAGAAAACAACTGCCTCGTCGCACCCCCAAGGATCAGCTGACGCCATAAACACAACACACCGCCCTACGGTGCGGCAAGTCTCCCTCTAACACACACCTCTGTTCTAGTCGCCGCTCCTCTATCTACAGCACAACCCAACAAGCACTTTTGAAACTCTTATCATCCTCAACATAAACGCCTCTACCAACATCTGTACTGGTGCAGTCATCGGGAGGACAAACCCTTCATGCAAACTGCACCTACTATCAAGAAGAAGAAGAAGGATGGGTATAGGGTTCACTACCACCTATTAGGTGAGTAAGGGGTCCAAACCACGTGTAGGATGGGTCTGGGCCCAATAACGTCCCATAGGATAGGTATGGGGTCCACTAACGCCTACCGGATGGGTATATGGTCCACTACCACACACAGGATGTGTATGGCGTCCACTACCGCCTGCAGGATGGGTATGGGGTCCACTACTGCCCACAGGATGAGTATGGGGGGTCCCATTACCACCTACAAGATGGGTATGGGGATCCACAAGCACCCACATGATGGGTATGGGAGTCAACTATCACACACAGGAAGGGTATCCGGTCCAATAACACCCACAGGATTGGTATGGGGTCCACTACTACCTACAAGATGGGTATGGAGTCCACTACCACCCACAGGATGGGTACAAGGTCCACTACCACCCATAGGATGGGATTGGGGGACCACTATCACCCACAAGATAGGTATGGGGTCCACTACCACCCACTAGATGGGTATGGGGTCCACTACCACCTATTAGATGGGTATGGAGTCCACTAACACCCACAAGATCTACCATAAAGTTTGAACAAAATAACATACATAATATTACAAATATACGGTATACATATAATATTATAAATATTAAACATATAAATATATATACATATAATTTTATGAAGAGTTAAAAGGACTGACATCAACAAGTGATCCATACAGTGAATCTCAAATACAACAACGTGTCAACTGTACAGCCTCTGGGACCCTCACCCTCCACCGTGCGATAAGTACGGACCATACAGTAGAACAAATAAACATATATATTGTTACAAATATACAATATACATATAATATTATATTATAAATTATAAATATATAGATATATACAACAAAACAAGGCAAAATGGGAGTAAATAAACAAATTTGTGGCCACTGTAACAACTCCTTAAAGACGAAGGTAACGGGAATTGAATGTTATATCTGTAAGATTAGATTCCATTCGGCTTGTACAGGAGTGAGTAACACTACGGCACTGAGAGCTGGTCACTTGCTCTGGGTGTGTAAAAATGACCTGCCAGCTTGGAATATCCTAAAAAACCTTCTAGATAACATGACGCATGATCGGAAAACATCATTCATTGGAAGCCTACCAGCCATCCAGAAGGAGGGGGAAAGGAACAACAATTCTAATATACCAGGGGCGGAGGCTATAGTCAGGGATGAAACTGAGGCTGAAACTCAGGAAGTTGTAAACTCTGACTCAGTAGGCCAGGATGTAGATGACAGTAAAACTAGAAAGTGTATCAGACAGCACTGACAGCTCGATAGGTACAGACACTACGACGGTTCCTGATAGAGCAATTCAGAACAGAAGGACAGACTTATGCAAATTTTATGCAAAGGGCATATGCAGACATAGATATGCTGGTAATAAGAAAGGATTAGAATGCAGTTACCAACATCCCAAAAAATGTTTAAATATGCTTAGGAAAGGTGAGTGTCGATTTGGATCAATATGTAGGTTTTTCCATCCTGACATGTGCCAAACCTCAAAGGAGGACAGAAAATGCTATGACCTCAGCTGCCCACACTTTCACGTGAAAGGCACGGAACGCTACATAAAGAGTGGCAAGCAGGATAATGAATTTGGAGGAAACTCTATAAATTTTTTATACCAGACCGGCAGATAATTCAAAAGGAGCAGCATGGAGAGTGTATGGAACTGGATGCCAGATCCACTTGCATTCCAGAATTACAGATACAATTACCCACCGAAAGGGAACTACAACTACGACGGACAACTTCCCTACAACAATCAGTACTGGTCAGAACAAACTCATTATGTCCACTCATAATGGGCTTGCCGAAAAAGTCTCCCATTCAAACTATCACTAATAGAGTAACCTCATTCGTCTTTGCCAACATACAAGGACTGAAAACAAGAACAAACAACAAAGTACAGTTCATAAATGGCCTCCTCACGGAGTCAAATGCAGTATTTGGAGCTTTCACAGAAACCCATGCAGGGGAATTGTTGTACAGTGAGATCTGGATTCCAGGATATAACCTATACAGGTGTGATAGGAAAATTAGGTCACATGGAGGAGTGGGTCTGTATATTAGGGAAGACCTTGTATGCTCGGAGCTCCTAAACGTTAGAAATGAGGTGGTAGAGGTACTGGGATTAAAAATAGAAAATAAATTTAGTGATTATTCTAATATACAAACCGCCAGATGCAACGGCTGAGGAATTCACAGAACAGATAAGCAAAATAGAGAATAGCCTTGATAATTTGGAGAACCCGATACCTGATATTATCTTCCTAGGTGACTTCAACTTGCCTAGTCTCAGGTGGAAAATAGCAAACAATAATATTATACCAGGAAATCTATCAGGACCTAACCAACCACAGAGTAGAGAACTACTTAGATTCTGTGACAAATTTTCACTCAATCAGCAGATATCGGAGCCAACGAGAAATGAAAATATTCTAGATCTGGTCTTTACGAACAATGAAGACATTATCAGAGACATTACGATATCAGATACCACATACTCAGATTACAAGCTCATTGAAGTGCAAACGACCATCAATACTCAGAATAGACCTAAAACGTTGATAAAGCGAGAGGGGCTATGTAAGAGAGGGGCTATGTAAGTAAGTAAGTAAGTAATTATCAAAAGAAGGCACCAAACCGGGAAGGCTATGTAGCACCATCAAATACGCAAAATAATCAGAGGGCGCTAAATATCACCAAGGATGCCAATACGAGAACAAAAACGCATAAGGCGAACGATATCAAAAGTATCCGAGTCACCAAGAATTCTATCGAGGGACAGGTGACCGCGAGGGGCGGTCGGAAAGCAAGACAGACGCTCGTCCTGGAAGTCAGGACATTCAAGAAGGACATGCACGACCGTAAGAGGGACAATGCAACTAGGACAATAAGGAGCAGGGCGGCGCTCCATCAAGTGACCATGGGTTAAGCGAGTATGGCCAATACGCAACCTCGCCAGAGCTGTTTCCCACCGCCGGTTACGGTGGAAGGAGGACGGCCACGAGGAAACACAACATTTAAGAGTACGTAGCTTGTTACCAGTAACAGACAACCAAGAAGCCTGACAACGGGTAAGGACTGAGGAATGGATAACCGGGTAAAAGTCGGAATACGGAATGCCTTTACGAAAGATGGGACAAGAGCGGACAGCTTCCTTAGCGGCAGCATCCGCACGCTCATTTAAAGACACACCAATATGGCTGGGAACCCAACAAAACTCAACCGACTTAAATTTACTGTGAACGAGAAACAGCCAATGCTGGATCTCGACAACTACTGGATGAACCGGATTAAAGGACCCGAGAGCCATGAGGGCACTACGAGAGTCAACAACAACTACAAAGGAAGACTGACAACGAGAAAGCAGGAGACGAAGAGCATAGAGAATAGCATAAAGTTCCGCTGTAAAGATGCTAGTCTCCGGAGGCAAGCGACACATATAAGTGCGATAAGGAAAAACAACAGAGTAGCCAACACCGTCCACTGACTTAGACCCATCGGTGAAGACAGAAACGGAGCGGGAGTGAGAGGAAAAGTGCTCGAGGAAAAGGCGTTTTAGAACCGTAGGAGGGGTAAAAGCTTTAGTGATACGGGTCAAGGAAGTACAAAACCGCGGAAGAGGGACCCTCCACGGGGGCAAAGAAGGAACAACACGAGGAGAAACATCAGAAATACGAACGGAGAGAGAATCCTGTAGGCGAGATAACCGGACAGAAAGAGGGAGGTGGTGAAGAGGAACAGGAACCGCAGGAGGGGTAAAAGTTAAAGCACGACAGAGGCGAGAGGAAGGATGTTGCAAGGACCGCGCAAGATAGCGAAGACAGTAGCGATCACGGCGGTCCTGGAGAGACAGGAAGCCAGTGTCAACATACAAGCTAAGGATGGGAGTCGAACGAAAGGCACCAGAACTGAGGCGCAACCCAGTATGGTGCAAAGCATCAAGACGGCGAAGAGTAGAAGGAGAAGCAGACGAGTAAGCAGGGCAACCATAATCGAGCTTAGACACGACAAGAGAGGAATGTAAAGCAAGGAGAGTGCGCCTATCTGCCCCCCAAGAAGTATGGGACAAGACCCGAAGGAGGGTAAGGGCCTTAGAACACTCAACACGGAGGTAAGAGATATGGGGAGACCAAGACAAACGAGTATCAAGGAATAACCCCAAAAGCTTCGCGGAATCTTTGTATTCAAGGGGATGACCATAAAGTGACAGATGGACGAAGAATAACCCGTTTCCGCGTAAAAGTCATGGCACAAGTCTTAGAAGTAGAGAACTTGAAGCCATGATCGGTGGCCCAAGACGACACGGCATCAATTGCAAGTTGAAGCCGGTGCTGAAGGAGAGGCGGATCATCACCCTGACAGCAAAGGGTAAGATCATCGACATAGAGAGCGGAGAAGACACCAGAAGGAAGAGAGGAAAGAAGACCATTGAGGGCAACCAGAAAAAGAGTAGTGCTCAGAACACTACCCTGGGGCACACCTTCGTATTGCTGAAAAGAGGGAGAGAGAGCGGTACCAAGGCGCACCCGAAAGGAACGACGAGAGAGGAAGCTGCGGAGAAAGAGAGGGAGATGACCACGAAGGCCAAAAGAATGAAGTTGAGATAGAATATGATATCGCCAAGTGGTGTCGTAAGCCTTTTCCCAGGTCAAAAAGGACGGCAACAACGGAGGTCTTCGCAGCAAAAGCAGTACGAATATAGACCTCCAAGTTCACCAGGACATCTGTCGTGCTGCGGCACTTGCGGAAACCAATTTGAGAAGGGGAGAGGAGGTGATGGTGTTCCAGGAACCACATCAGACGAACGTTAACCATACGTTCAAAGAGTTTGCAGACACAACTTGTGAGAGCAATAGGGCGAAAGTCCTTAGGGGAAGTACCCAGAGACCCCGGTTTGCGAACAGGGAGGACAACGGCATCGAGCCAGTCCTCAGGGACTGACGACGACTCCCAGATCCGATTATACAGACTCAGTAAATACCGAGACGTGCACGGAGGGAGATGGCGAAGCATCTCATAATGAATACCATCGGAGACCGCCGCCGTAGAACCGCAGAGGGCCAGGGCAGAACGAAGTTCAGAGAGAGAGAAGGGATCATTATAGGGAAGTTGAAGACCAGTGCAGAAATCTAAAGGACGAGACTCAAGGACAGGTTTACGAAGAAGAAAAGATTGGGGAAGATGAAGACCAGAGCTAACAGAAGAAAAGTGGGAACCCAGTACGGAAGCGACCCGCAACGGGTCCGCCACAAGAGTATCATGGAGGTGAAGGACCGGTGAAACATCGGGAACGAATTTACCCGCTATCTTGCGGATACGCTTCCAGATCTGGGCCAGAGGAGTTTCGGACGTAATTGTTGAGACATAAGATGCCCAACATTCACGTTTAGCCGTACGGATGGCCCTACGGGCCACCGCACTCGCTTTCCGAAAGAAAAGAAAAGAATCGGTCGTCTGCCTACGGCAGTGCCTCTTCCAGGCTGCACGCTTACAGCGGACAGCCCGAGCACAGTCCGCATTCCACCAGGGAACGCACTTCCGTGAACCCCGAGAGGAAGAGCGAGGGATAGAGCGGAGGGCAGCGTTGAAGACAGTGTCATGAAAAAGGAGGAGAGCGCGAGAGAGAGGCAGAAGGGAGAGGTCAGAGAGAGTAGCACTGAGGGCAAATAGGGTCCAGTCCGCCTTAGCAAACTGCCACCTAGGGAAAGAGAGGGAAGGGCGAAAAGAGAAAAAGGAAACAAGGATGGGGAAATGATCACTTCCATGGAGGTCATCAAGAACCTGCCACGTGAAATCTAAGTAAAGAGAAGAAGAGCAGAGAGAAAGATCAAGACAAGAAAGGGTGCGAGTCCGAGAGTCCAAATGAGTGGGCTCACCAGAATTCAGAAGAGACAGGGAAGAAGAGAGGAGAAACGGCTCAAGAAGGCGACCCCGGGTATTCGTCAGAACGTCACCCCAAAGAGAATGACGACAATTGAAGTCACCCAGCAGGAGCACAGGCTCCGGCAAGGAGTCTAGGAGGTGTTTCAAATCAGGAAGAGAAAGCGGGACACTCGGGGGGAGATAAATGGAACAAACTGTGTACCATTTCCCCACAAAGATACAAGCAGCAGAACAATGGAGAGGCGAAGGAAAAAGTAAAGGCACAAAGGGAACATCAGCACGAATCAAAAGAGCAGAAGAATTAGAAGCCCTAGCAACGGCTGGGGGGGGGGGAGAGAAAGGAATAGCCACGAAAACGACCAGGACGAGCACCAAGCATTGGCTCCTGGAGACAGACACAAAGGGGCGAAAACCGCGAAATCAGAAGTTGGAGTTCGAGGAAATTGGCGTAATAACCTCGAACGTTCCATTGAAGAATGGACAACGACGAGAAGAGAAAGGACAAAAACAGAGAACAAGGAAGAAAC
This sequence comes from Procambarus clarkii, assembly GCF_040958095.1. Lineage (NCBI taxonomy): Eukaryota > Metazoa > Arthropoda > Malacostraca > Decapoda > Cambaridae > Procambarus > Procambarus clarkii. The sequence goes on along the minus strand of NC_091213.1, from coordinate 21,447,732 downwards.
AAAGGCGAAAGAGCAACAGAGCACGTTAAAGAATATCAGGGTCAGGATCAGGGTCAGCAAAGTCAGGGTTAGGGGGCATGGGTAAACTGAGCAAAGACGGAGGGAAGGAAACGGGAGAACAGATCAGAGGTGGGCGGGCGGAGTCCGGAGGAGGAGGAGGAGGAGGAAGAGAAGGAGACAACGGAGAGGAGCAGTCAAGGACAGCAGCAGGAAGAGGATGGGTAGAAAGAGGGGAGCGCACCTCAGCAAGGGCAGCAACCGAGAGGGAAGCGGGGGCTAAAGAAACCTCCATAGCAGGAACAGGGGGCGCTACCACCGAAAGGGGAGGGGAAGGAGCGAAAGAGGCAGAAGTAGGGGCCGAGGAAGAAAGCGAAACCTTCTTACCCGCCGGGGAGGAGGAAGGAGAGGAGCCAGGTTTACGCTTCTGACGTAAAGAGACAGGTGTTCCAGCAACCACGTACTGGGCAACGGATTCTAGCGTCTCAACAGGAGAAGCTGAACGAGAGCACATATGACGGCCGTTTGGAGAGCGATGGACATCAGCCCGCACCGACAGGCGGCGGGAAGAGTCAAGAGACGGAGGAGAAGGATGGGAAGGAGGAACGGAGGGAGACGAGGAAGAAGACACAGGAGACACGACAGACCGGGTAGAAAGAAGGGGAACCCCAGACAGAGGACCAGGAGGTGGATCCTTCGGGAAAGAACCCAAAAGAACAGAGGAGGGGGCAGTGGGCGTATCAGGGTCCAAGGCCCGGAAACGGTTGCGAGTCTGAGGAAGGCGGGAAGGATGAGGAAAGGAAGAGCACAACACGCGAGCATAAGAGATATTAGCATAAGGCGGGAGCCGGCGAACCTGGCGTCTCGCCTCAGTTAAAGATAAACGCTCCCGGTGCTTCAAGTTGAGGACGGCTGCCTCAAGCTTGTAATGGACACACGCATGGGAGAAGGTAGGATGGGCCTCACCGCAGTTGAGGCAACGAACCAGGGGAGAAGTGCACTCCGACTTAGAGTGACCTTCGCCACCACACAAAGGACAGAGAGAGACAGTCCCGGAGCAGCGGAGGGCACCATGCCCAAACCTCCAGCACTTGTTACAGAGCCGAGGAGAAGGACTGTACTCCTGGACAGAGCACCTGGCACCAGCAAGAATGACAGAGGGTGGAAGGGTCCTACCATCAAAGGTAATCTTCACAACCCGGAGGGGTTGACGGCGACTACCACGAGGGGGACGAGTAAACGTGTCCACCTGGAGAATAGAATGACCCTGGGCAGCAAGGATATGTCGAATATCGTCGTGGCAGTCGCGCAGGTCCCGAACACCGGTTGCAACATGGGGCGGGAGCAGAATAATGCCAACACCGGCATTCAACTGAGCGTTCTTCGAGACCCGAACAGGGGTCTCGCCAAGGCAGGATAAGGCAGCCAAGCGGGAAGCAGCATCCTGAGAAGGAGCAGCAACGACACGTGTACCGAGACGAGTGGGGTTGAAAGTAATGGAGGCATCCACGGAATCAACGAGATGTCGATGGAGGGAGAAATCGTCAGGAGGCGCAGAATCAAGAGGGAGGAGATCAAAATATTTGGCCCACGAAGCGGGACCAAACAAGGCTTGATAGGTAGCAGAACTGGAAGGAATCGAGCGAGGGCGGCCGTGACGAGGACGGCAGTGAGAACCCCCAGAGAGAGAGAGGGGTTAAAAGGCGCAGTAGTTACAACTAGAGATGGAGCCGCGCCAGGGGACGAGGTAGTCACCACTGGGGGCTTGGGGCTCGACCCAACCACAGAGGAGGGAGGGGAGCCAGGGGAAGGAGTCAGAGAGGCCAAAGGAGGAGCAAGGTCGGGGCCCAATGCAGCGGAGGCTACAGAGCCCGGTCTTCCAACACGGACTGACTCGGGGGCTTGGTCGCTCACCCCACGAGCCTGAGAAGGTAAACCAGAAACAGCCGAAACAGGGGTCATCATCATTACGAAAAGAAAAATTCATTCACGAATGTGCCCCCACACCCACCATGGAGCCACAATTAGAGGCAGGACACCCAACAAGAAGCTATCGCCGATCTTGCCGGGGCCTCCTAGGGGTGCGTCGTGAGTATACGCCCCACAAATGCCACCTTAAGAAACCGACAGTCCGTCGAGATCGGGTTCAGTGACGAAAGGAGGATTGACAATAAAAGGTTCCCCTTGCTCTCGACGTCGGGTACTACAGTTCTATGGGTGCAAGAGTATGCCTCCTCAAGCACCCGGGCGTCAAAATAGAAGAAGTCCAAGGGAAGAACCAGAACAAGCAAAAGGTCGGCCGGAAACGGCAAGCAGATAGGAGAAGAGGGGGGGGGAGAAAAACGAAACAGAAGGAAAAGGAAAAGGTGCCCAGCAGAATTGGAGAGGACGGCAGCAGGAGCACAAGGCTAGAAAAGGACAGAGGACTGTCCCAAGGAGCATCACACTCCGGCAGCCGCCCATTAAGCCCCCACACGGCAACAACGAGCTGAGCGGGGAGGGGGAATCGGTTCAGAAACTGAACCCTCTAGTTTGTTTAGCTAAACATATAACAATCTTTTGACGCTAGTTACACAATTATTAATGTTATATATAAATGTACACATACTCATACATACATGTACATATATATATACATATATATACACAAACACATATTCAATCACCTACACAAATACACACTTCAATAATCTTTTGTATCACAAGTGATTCAACAAGAAACTCACAACAGTCACTATACAAGACACTTTACATCTATAGTGAGTCACAGTTACTAGTCTTGCTGCACACCCACCCAACTGGGCGGCAGCTTTACAGTCATGTGCTCCATACCCACCCAACTGGGTGGCAGCTTTACAGTCATGTGCTCCATACACACCCAACTGGGCGGCAGCTTTACAGTCATGTGTTCCACACCCACCCAACTGGGCGGCAGCTTTACAGTCATGTGCTCCACACCCACCCAACTGGGCGGCAGCTTTACAGTCATGTTCCACACCCACCCAACTGGGCGGCAGCTTTAAAGTCATGTGCTGCACACCCACCCAACTGGGCGGCAGCTTTACAGTCATGTGTTCCACACCCACCCAACTGGGCGGCAGCTTTACAGTCATGTGTTCCACACCCACCCAACTGGGCGGCAGCTTTACAGTCATGTGTTCCACACCCACCCAACTGGGCGGCAGCTTTACAGTCATGTGCTGCACACCCACCGAACTGGGCGGCAGCTTTACAGTCATGTGTTCCACACCCACCCAACTGGGCGGCAGCTTTACAGTCATGTGCTCCACATCCACCCAACTGGGCAGCAGCTTTACAGTCATGTTCCACACCCACCCAACTGGGGGACAGCTTTACAGTCATGTGTTCCACACCCACCCAACTCGGCGGCAGCTTTAAAGTCATGTGCTGCACACCCACCCAACTGGGCGGCAGCTTTACAGTCATGTGATCCACACCCACCCAACTGGGCGGCAGCTTTACAGTCATGTGCTCCACACCCACCCAACTGGGCGGCAGCTTTACAGTCATGTGCATGCATTACCTACAGTAAGCTAATTTTGGATACTTCGGTAAGATTTCTGGCAGCACATCTTTATGACTAAAGTACTTACACATTTCTTGTACACCATTGATGGTCTTATCTCTGAATTCTGCGATTTTTTCACATTCCAGTATATAATGACGCAAAGTATGCGAGCAGTTCCGCTGACAGTTTACATATAGTCAGATCTACATCAGCAGATGTTACAAACTCCCAGAGGTACTTGCAGCCGAGTCTAAACCTAGCAGTAGTAACATCTGAAAGTCTGCTAACCTTATCATATGACCCATAGACGTGCAGTACTTCCTTTGTAATAGAATGATAGATGATATAGATTGAATATTATATATATAGATATTATATATATAGATATTATATATATAGATATTATATATATAGATATTATAAATATATATATATATATATATATATATATATATATATATATATATATATATATATATATATATATATATATATATATATATATATATTAAATATGACCGAAAAAGTAAGATTAATAATTCTAACACGAATTTTCTCAATCTTTCGTACATTTCGTTTCACTGTTGGAGGTAAATCAAAAATCAATTCTCCAAAATTCATTTTTATTTCTAGTCTGACGCGACACGAGCGCGTTTCGTTAAACTTATTACATTTTCAAAGACTTTAGTTCACAAATACACAACTGAATAGAACTTACGCATCTCCGATTTTATATCTACATTTGAGTGAGGTGGAAGGGGTGATGTGGCATTAACACAAGACAGAACAAGATATGGTATTAATAGGGTATTAATTTCATCAACACAAGACAGAACAAGAGTATTAATAGGGTATTAATTTCATCAACACAAGACAGAACACGAAACAATGGATATTGAATAGAAGTGTTTGTAAGTAAGTAAGTAATTATCAAAAGAAGGCACCAAACCGGGAAGGCTATGTAGCACCATCAAATACGCAAAATAATCAGAGGGCGCTAAATATCACCAAGGATGCCAATACGAGAACAAAAACGCATAAGGCGAACGATATCAAAAGTATCCGAGTCACCAAGAATTCTATCGAGGGACAGGTGACCGGGAGGGGCGGTCGGAAAGCAAGACAGACGCTCGTCCTGGAAGTCAGGACATTCAAGAAGGACATGCACGACCGTAAGAGGGACAATGCAACTAGGACAATAAGGAGCAGGGCGGCGCTCCATCAAGTGACCATGGGTTAAGCGAGTATGGCCAATACGCAACCTCGCCAGAGCTGTTTCCCACCGCCGGTTACGGTGGAAGGAGGACGGCCACGAGGAAACACAACATTTAAGAGTACGTAGCTTGTTACCAGTAACAGACAACCAAGAAGCCTGCCAACGGGTGAGGACTGAGGAATGGATAACTGGGTAAAAGTCGGAATACGGAATGCCTTTACGAGAGATGGGACAAGAGCGGACAGCTTCCTTAGCGGCAGCATCCGCACGCTCATTTAAAGACACACCAATATGGCTGGGAACCCAACAAAACTCAACCGACTTAAATTTACTGTGAACGAGAAACAGCCAATGCTGGATCTCGACAACTACTGGATGAACCGGATTAAAGGACCCGAGAGCCATGAGGGCACTACGAGAGTCAACAACAACCACAAAGGAAGACTGACAACGAGAAAGCAGGAGACGAAGAGCATAGAGAATAGCATAAAGTTCTGCTGTAAAGATGCTAGTCTCCGGAGGCAAGCGACACATATAAGTGCGATCAGGAAAAACAACAGAGTAGCCAACACCGTCCGCTGACTTAGACCCATCGGTGAAGACAGAAACGGAGCGGGAGTGAGAAGAAAAGTGCTCGAGGAAAAGGCGTTTTAGAACCGTAGGAGGGGTAAAAGCTTTAGTGATACGGGTCAAGGAAGTACAAAACCGCGGAAGAGGGACCCTCCACGGGGGCAAAGAAGGAACAACACGAGGAGAAACATCAGAAATACGAACGGAGAGAGAATCCTGTAGGCGAGATAACCGGACAGAAAGAGGGAGGTGGTGAAGAGGAACAGGAACCGCAGGAGGGGTAAAAGTTAAAGCACGACAGAGGCGAGAGGAAGGATGTTGCAAGGACCGCGCAAGATAGCGAAGACAGTAGCGATCACGGCGGTCCTGGAGAGACAGGAAGCCAGTGTCAACATACAAGCTAAGGATGGGAGTCGAACGAAAGGCACCAGAACTGAGGCGCAACCCAGTATGGTGCAAAGCATCAAGACGGCGAAGAGTAGAAGGAGAAGCAGACGAGTAAGCAGGGCAACCATAATCGAGCTTAGACAGGACGAGAGAGGAATGTAAAGCAAGGAGAGTGCGCCTATCTGCCCCCCAAGAAGTATGGGACAAGACCCGAAGGAGGGTAAGGGCCTTAGAGCACTCAACACGGAGGTAAGAGATATGGGGAGACCAAGACAAACGAGTGTCAAGGAATAACCCCAAAAGCTTCGCGGAATCTTTGTATTCAAGGGGATGGCCATAAAGTGACAAAGAGGGACGAAGAACAACCCGTTTCCACGTAAAAGTCATGGCATAAATCTTAGAAGTAGAGAACTTGAAGCCATGACCCGTGGCCCAAGACGACACGGCATCAATTGCAAGTTGAAGCCGGCGTTGAAGGAGAGGCGAATCATCACCCTGACAACAAAGGGTAAGATCATCGACATAGAGAGCGGAGAAGACACCAGAAGGAAGAGAGGAAAGAAGACCATTGAGGGCAACCAGAAAAAGAGTAGTGCTCAGAACACTACCCTGGGGCACACCTTCGTATTGCTGAAAAGAGGGAGAGAGAGCGGTACCAAGGCGCACCCGAAAGGAACGACGAGAGAGGAAGCTGCGGAGAAAGAGAGGGAGATGACCACGAAGGCCAAAAGAATGAAGTTGAGATAGAATATGATATCGCCAAGTGGTGTCGTAAGCCTTTTCCCAGGTCAAAAAGGACGGCAACAACGGAGGTCTTCGCAGCAAAAGCAGTACGAATATAGACCTCCAAGTTCACCAGGACATCTGTCGTGCTGCGGCACTTGCGGAAACCAAATTGAGAAGGGGAGAGGAGGTGATGGTGTTCCAGGAACCACATCAGACGAACGTTAACCATACGTTCAAAGAGTTTGCAGACACAACTTGTGAGAGCATTAGGGCGAAAGTCCTTAGGGGAAGTACCCAGAGACCCCGGTTTGCGAACAGGGAGGACAACGGCATCGAGCCAGTCCTCAGGGACTGACGACGACTCCCAGATCCGATTATACAGACTCAGTAAATACTGAGACGTGCTCGGAGGGAGATGGCGAAGCATCTCATAATGAATACCATCGGAGCCCGCCGCCGTAGAACCGCAGAGGGCCAGGGCAGAACGAAGTTCAGAGAGAGAGAAGGGATCATTATAGGGAAGCTGAAGATGAGTGCAGAAATCTAAAGGACGAGACTCAAGGACAGGTTTACGAAGAAGGAAAGATTGGGGAAGATGAAGACCAGAGCTAACAGAAGAAAAGTGGGAACCCAGTTCGGAAGCGACCCGCAACGGGTCCACCACAAGAGTATCATGGAGGTGAAGGACCGGTGAAACATCGGGAACGAACTTACCCGCTATCTTGCGGATACGCTTCCAGATCTGGGCCAGAGGGGTCTCGGACGTAATTGTCGAGACATAAGATGCCCAACATTCACGTTTAGCCGTACGGATGGCCCTACGGGCCACCGCACTCGCTTTCCGAAAGAAAAGAAAAGAATCGGTCGTCTGCCTACGGCGGTGCCTCTTCCAGGCTGCACGCTTACAGCGGACAGCCCGAGCACAGTCCGCATTCCACCAGGGAACGCACTTCCGTGGACCCCGAGAGGAAGAGCGAGGAATAGAGCAGAGGGCAGCGTTGAAGACAGTGTCATGAAAAAGGAGGAGAGCGCGAGAGAGAGGCAGAAGGGAGAGGTCAGGGAGAGCAGCACTGAGGGTAAATAGGGTCCAGTCTGCCTTAGCAAACTGCCACCGAGGGAAAGAGAGGGAAGGGCGAAAGGAGAAAAAGGAAACAAGGATGGGGAAATGATCACTTCCATGGAGGTCATCAAGAACCTGCCACGTGAAATCTAAGTAAAGAGAAGAAGAGCAGAGAGAAAGATCAAGACAAGAAAGGGTGCGAGTCCGAGAGTCCAAATGAGTGGGCTCACCAGAATTCAGAAGAGACAGGGAAGAAGAGAGGAGAAATGGCTCAAGGAGGCGACCCCGGGTATTCGTCAGAACGTCACCCCAAAGAGAATGACGACAATTGAAGTCACCCAGCAGGAGCACAGGCTCCGGCAAGGAGTCCAGGAGGTGTTTCAAATCAGGAAGAGAGAGCGGGACACTCGGGGGGAGATAAATGGAACAAACTGTGTACCATTTCCCCACAAAGATACGAGCAGCAGAACAATGGAGAGGCGAAGGAAAAAGTAAAGGAACAAAGGGAACATCAGCCCGAATCAAAAGAGCAGAAGAATTAGAAGCCCCAGCAATAGCTGGGGGGGGGGGGGGAGAGAAAGGAATAGCCACGAAAACGACCAGGACGAGCACCAAGCATTGGCTCCTGGAGACAGACACAAAGGGGCGAAAACCGCGAAATCAGAAGTTGGAGTTCGAGGAAATTGGCGTAATAACCTCGAACGTTCCATTGAAGAATGGACAACGACGAGAAGAGAAAGGACAAAAACAGAGAACAAGGAAGAAACAAAGGCGAAAAAGCAACAGAGCACGTTAAAGAATATCAGGGTCGGGATCAGGGTCAGCAAAGTCAGGGTTAGGGGGCATGGGTAAACTGAGCAAAGACGGAGGGAAGGAAACGGGAGAACAGAGCAGAGGTGGGCGGGCAGGGTCTGGAGGAGGAGGAGGAGGAAGAGGAGGAGACAACGGAGAGGAGCCGTCAAGGACAGCAGCAGGAGGAGGGGGAGTAGAAAGAGGGGAGCGCACCCCAGCAAGAGCAGCAACCGAAAGGGAAGCAGGGGCCAAAGAAACCTCCATAGCAGGAACAGGGGGCGCAAGCACTGAAACGGGAGGGGAAGGAGCAACAGAGCCAGAAGGAGGAGCTGAGTAAGAAAGCGAAGCCTTCTTACCCGCCGGGGAAGAGGAAGGAGAGGAGCCAGGCTTACGCTTCTGACTTAGAGACCGGTGTCCCAGCAACTACGTACCGGGCAACGGATTCCAGTGTCTCAACAGGAGAAGCCGAACGAGAGCACACACGACGGCCGTTAGGAGAGCGATGGACATCCGCCCGCACCGACAGGCGGTGGGGAGAGCCAATAGATGGAGGAAGAGGATGGGAAGGAGGATCGGAGGGGGACGAGGAAGAAGACACAGAAGACACGACAGACCGGGTAGAAGGATGGGGAACCCCAGACAGAGGACCAGGAGGAGGATCCTCCGGGAGAGAACCCAAAGGAACAGAGGAGGGGGCAGTGGGCGCATCAGGGTCCAAGGCCCGGAAACGGTTGTGAGTCTGAGGAAGGCGGGAAGGACGAGGAGAGGAAGAGCGCAACACGCGAGCATAAGAGATATTAGCATAAGGCGGGAGCCGGCGAACCTGGCGCCTCGCCTCAGGAAAAGATAAACGCTCCCGGTGCTTCAGGTTGAGGACGGCTGCCTCAAGCTTGTAATGGACACACGCACGGGAGAAGGTAGGATGGGCCTCACCGCAGTTGAGGCAACGAGCCTGGGGAGAAGTGCACTCCGACTTAGAGTGACCTTCGCCACCACACAAAGGACAGAGAGAGACAGTCCCGGAGCAGCGGAGGGCACCATGCCCAAACCTCCAGCACTTGTTGCAGAGCCGAGGAGAAGGAATGTACTCCTGGACAGAGCACCTGGCACCAGCAAGAATGACAGAGGGTGGAAGGGTCCTACCATCAAAGGTAATCTTCACAACCCGGAGGGGTTGACGGCGACTACCACGAGGGGGACGAGTAAACGTGTCCACCTGGAGAATAGAATGGCCCTGGGCAGCGAGGATATGGCGAATATCGTCGTGGCAGTCGTGCAGGTCCCGAACACCGGTTGCAACATGGGGCGGGAGCAAAATAGTGCCAACACTGGCATTCAACTGAGCGTTCTTCGAGACCCGAACGGGGGTCTCGCCAAGGCAGGATAAGGCAGCCAAGCGGGAAGCAGCAACGACACGTGTACCGAGACGAGTGGGGTTGAAAGTAATGGAGGCATCCACGGAATCAATGAGATGTCGATGAAGGGAGAAATCGTCAGGAGGTGCAGAATCAAGAGGGAGGAGATCAAAATATTTGGCCCACGAAGCGGGACCAAACAAGGCTTGATAGGTAGCAGAACTGGAAGGAATCGAGCGAGGGCGGCCGTGACGAGGACGGCGGTGAGAACCCCCAGAGAGAGAGGGGTTAAAAGGCGCAGTAGTTACAACTAGAGAAGGAGCCGCGCCAGGGGACGAGTTAGTCACCACTGGGGGCTTGGGGCTCGACCCAACCACAGAGGAGGGAGGGGAGCCAGGGGAAGGAGTCAGAGAGGCCAAAGGAGGAGCAAGGTCGGGGCCCAATGCAGCGGAGGCTACAGAGCCCGGTCTTCCAATACGGACCGACTCGGGGGCTTGGTCGCCCACCCCACGAGCCTGAGAAGGTAAGCCAGAAGCAGCCGAAACAGGGGTTATCATCTTGAGGAAATGAAGAATTCACTCACGAATGTGCCCCCACACCCACCATGGAGCCACAATTAGAGGCAGGACACCCAACAAGAAGCTATCGCCGATCTTGTCGGGGCCTCCTAGGGGTGCGTCGTGAGTATACGCCCCACAAACGCCACCTTAAGAAACCGACAGTCCGTCGAGATCGGGTTCAGTGACGAAGTGGGGATTGACAATAAAAGGTTCCCCTCGCTCTCGACGTCGGGTACTGCAGTTCTACGGGTGCATGAGTATGCCTCCCCAAGCACCCGGGCGTCAAAATAGAAGAAGTCCATGGAAGAACCAGAACGAGCAAAAGGTCGGCAGGAAACGGCAAGCAGATAGGAGAAGAGGGGGGAGAAAAACGAAACAGAAGGAAAAGGAAAAGATGCCCAGCAAAATTGGAGAGGACGGCAGCAGGAGCACAAGGCTAGAAAAGGACAGAGGACTGTCCCAAGGAGCATCACACTCCGGCAGCCGCCCACTAAGCCCCCACACGGCGACAACGAGCTGAGCGGGGAGGGGGAGAAGTGTTTGTAGAAAGCCTATTGGTCCATATTTCTTGATGCTTCTATATTGGAGCGGAGTCTTGAGGTGGGTAGAATATAGTTGTGCAATAATTGGCTGTTGATTGCTGGTGTTGACTTCTTGATGTGTAGTGCCTCGCAAACGTCAAGCCGCCTGCTATCGCTGTATCTATCGATGATTTCTGTGTTGTTTACTAGGATTTCTCTGGTGATGGTTTGGTTGTGGGAAGAGATTATATGTTCCTTAATGGAGCCCTGTTGCTTATGCATCGTTAAACGCCTAGAAAGAGATGTTGTTGTCTTGCCTATATACTGGGAATGAATTCCAACAAAGGAATTTGTTGACTTACTGCGGGGCACACGGGCCACAGGGATAAGAGCCTCGTTGGACGTAGAATCGCTGTTTACCAACGTACCTGTGGACGAGACAATCGGAATGATAGCCGACAGAGTGTATCGTGATCCAGCCTGTACTCCTCTTGACATACCAGAAAATATTCTGAGGAAACTACTCCAAGCTTGTACTAAAGAGGCACCCTTCTTGAGCCCGGATGGGCACATGTATAAGCAAGTAGATGGGGTCGCCATGGGTTCTCCCCTAGGTGTCCTGTTTGCAAACTTCTACATGGGTACCATCGAGCAAAAAGACTTAGTCGACATGAACTTGAAACCGGCCATATACTGCAGGTATGTTGACATTTTTGCACAGGTACCTGATGTCAGACATCTGCAGGAGCTGAAGGAGGCACTTGAGCAGAGTTCCGTGCTGCGTTTCACTTACGAGATGGAAAAGGATGGGAAGCTGCCCTTTCTAGATGTAACAGTCATGGAAAAGGGCGGAGGTTTCCACACTGCAGTCTACACTAAGGAAACAAACATAGGAATTTGCCTAAATGCCAACAGCGACTGCCCAGACAGGTACAAGAGGAGTGTTGTTAACGCATATGTCGACCGTGCTCTCAGCCACAGCTCAGAATGGAAGCAAGTCGACGAAGAACTCTGTAGGGTAAGGCAGGTCCTAGTCAATAACGGCTTCTCCAATGGTTTCGTCGAAGACATCATAAGAAGGAAAGTGAAAAGCCATGCAACCTCTGAAGAGACAACTAACACAACACCTATACCCCCTATTAGACTATTTTACAGGAACTTCTTTTCCACAGCTCATAAAACGGAGGAAAGGGTCCTGAAAGATATTGTTAATAGAAACGTTATCCCTACAGACAAAAATCAGAGGATACAACTGACGATTTACTATAAAACCAGAAAAACGGCCAGCCTACTCACGAGAAACTCTCCAGACACAAAACAGAACGCTTTAAAAGAGACTATCGTCGTCTATGCCTTCAAATGCCCTCTTGGGGACTGTAAGCTCCAAAAAACCCAGTATATAGGCAAGACAAGAACATCTCTTTCTAGGCGTTTAACGATGCATAAGCAACAGGGCTCCATTAAGGAACATATAATCTCTTCCCACAACCAAACCATCGCCAGAGAAATCCTAGTAAACAACACAGAAATCGTCGATAGATACAGCGATAGCAGGCGGCTTGACGTTTGCGAGGCATTACACATCAAGAAGTCAACACCAGCAATCAACAGCCAATTATTGCACAACTATATTCTACCCACCTCAAGACTCCGCTCCAATATAGAAGCATCAAGAAATATGGACCAATAGGCTTTCTACAAACACTTCTATTCAATATCCATTGTTTCGTGTTCTGTCTTGTGTTGATGAAATTAATACCCTATTAATACTCTTGTTCTGTCTTGTGTTGATGAAATTAATACCCTATTAATACCATATCTTGTTCTGTCTTGTGTTAATGCCACATCACCCCTTCCACCTCACTCAAATGTAGATATAAAATCGGAGATGCGTAACTTCTATTCAGTTGTGTATTTGTGAACTAAAGTCTTTGTAAATGTAATAAGTTTTACGAAACGCGCTCGTGTCGCGTCAGACTAGAAATAAAAATGAATTTTGGAGAATTGATTTTTGATTTACCTCCAACAGTGAAACGAAATGTACGAAAGATTGAGAAAATTCGTGTTAGAATTATTAATCTTACCTTTTCGGTCATATTTAATAATATATGTCTACAGGAAAGACTGCTACCAAAATACACTAATATATATATATATATATAATATATATATATATATATATATATATATAGCTATATGTATCATATATAGATATATAGGTGATATAGATAGAATGATGATAGACATACACACATACATGCAAACATACATAACCACATACATACATGCTTACATACATACTTACATACATGCATGCATGCATTCATACATGCATGCATGCATTCATACATGCATACATAAATGAGCGGTATGAGCTACGAGGAGAGGCTACGGGAATTAAACTCACTTCGCTGGAAGACAGAAGAGTTAGGGGGGGACATGATCACCACATTCAAGATTCTCAAAGGAATTGATAGGGTAGATAAAGACAAGCTATTTAACATAAGGGGCACACGCATTAGGGGACACAGGTGGAAACTGAGTGCCCAAATGAGCCACAGAGATATTAGAAAGAACTTTAGTGTCAGAGTGGTTGACAAATGGAATGCATTAGGAAGTGACGTCGTGGAGGCTGACTCCATACACAGTTTCAAGTGTAGATATGATAGAGCCCAATAGGCTCAGGAACCTGTACACCTGTTGATTGACGGTTGAGAGGCGGGACCAAAGAGCCAGAGCTCAACCCCCGCAAACACAACTAGGCGAGTACATACATACATATACTTCCAGTCAGCATATAGCTATTTCGGGACAAAATCCAATACAGTTTATATTAGTGAGACGCCACTGTGATGAGTTTAAATATCACAAGAACTTTAGGTTAATGTGTGACATAGGTGAGGTTAGATGAGGTCTCTACAAGCACCAGCTGGAGGCTGGGGAAGTGTTGTTGAGGAAGGTGGTATTATGCCCAATAATAATGCATAATATTAATTATGCAATGTTGGGATCGAACTGTCGAAAACCCAACACATTTAAATAGGTTTGTTCTGTGATTGCTTTTCTTATTTGTCTTTGTAATCCAACGGGTTACATTGATTTAATTAGGTGTCAGTCTCAGCATGACCTATTGTCAGGTGCGACACACGTGGTGCTGAGGTCTGACAAAGGACAAGAAATAATTTTGGAAAAGACTGCATCATGGTGCATCAGACTGCATCATTCAGCAATATTACTAAAATTATAAGCGAGTACATTATATACAATTTGATATATGTAAATATGTTAAGACACTGAACATGATAGGTACAGTTAAATATATATTGAGATACTATGACCATGAGAAAGTTGTCACTCGTCCGTCGTTTCTTCCCACTTAAGTATTATCTACTTTCCGGAATTAGTACCACTATCAGGAACAGCACGTTATCTCAACGTCGACCTCTAAATATCAAAGACGGTAACTTCCAAAACTTCAAAGACGTCGACCATGCCGCTAGGTCCTCGCGTCCATTTCCTTGGTGAGGGTGGAGCACACTGTAACAGTTGGGTCCAGCTGGTCATACACACACACGTGACGACTGTTGTCGACGGGATGGAGGGGAGTAGATTACTGTCTCTGCTTATGCTCCGACTAGCACTCATTGCCTCGCCCGGTGATTCTGATTGGCTGTCAGAATTCCCGCCACCTGACGAGCCACCCCGTGCTGACCGTTAACAACCTTCACGGTCGTTAACCTTGTTCTCCCTGTGACATTGAAAACATTACTAATAAATAACAGTGCTATTCTGGTGCGACGCAATAACACGATAAGACTTTCCATAACACTCCTCCCCTTTTAAAAGAGTGTTATCTCGGAGCATCCAAACAAATTTTCTTTACCGAATGTAGCACTATTTATTTTGCGTCCATCATACAATGATTCAACTCATTCTAGTCATGACATGTATTATCAGACATACCTTATCACTTTGTAGAAATAGTGCCGTACCTACTGACCACTGATCTTCGGCGAACAGGATCTCCTTTGCCTCGTTTCCAACTGCACACAAAATCTGCTTTAACAATAAATCATCTTTACAAGTATATACAAAAAAAAAATACATAGGTACGTTTTCTGAACACACCGCTTTTGACGGTGTGGCTGATGCAAAAGTACTTTCCTTAGGTCTACCGTCCCTCATCTCTTCACTATTTCTTATTTTCTTTTCTAAAAGTCTTAATTTACACTTTCTACTGCTTTCTTTATACCATACTATGAGATAATGCGTCAGCCATTACGTTTCCCTTCCTTTAATATGTACTATATTTATGTTATAGTCTTGCAATAACAGAGCCTACCTGGTTAGGCGCTGGTTGGTATTCTTCATTTTATTTAGAAATACGACGGGGGTTATGATCTGTGAAGACCGTAACAGGTCCTATGCCCGCTCCCACGTATACCTCAAAATACTGTAGCGCCATCACTAAGACTAAGGTTTCCTTTTCAATGGTACTATATGCTCTTTGATTTGGTAAAAACTTCCTAGAAAAATAGGACACAGGTTTACAAGTGCCATTTTGGTCCTGTGTTAAAACTGCACCAGCTTCTACGTCACTAGCATCGACAAAGAGGGAAAATGGCTTCTGAAAATCGGGTGAAACCAGTACAGGGGCTTCTGTTAGCAATGATTTCGTTTTATTAAACGATTCTTGACAGGCTTCGTCCCACTGCCACTTCTTACGTTTCGCTAAAAGTCCTGTTAATGGTGCCGCAATGGTTGCAAAATTTCTGCAGAATTTTCTATAGTACCCCACCATGCCTAGATACCTGAGTAAATCTCTTCTCCCTCTAGGCACAGGGTACTTATCTATGGCTTCAACTTTTCGTCTGACAGGGACAACCTCTCCTTGCCCTACGATGTAGCCAAGATATTGCAATTTTACTGTGCCAAATTCACTCTTTGGGAGATTAACAACCAAATTTACCTCTTCCAATTTATCAAACAACTCCTTTAATTGACGTAGGTGTTCATCCCATGAGTGTGAATAAACTATAATGTCATCAATATAAACTGTACAACCTACCATTCCCTGTAACATTTTATTCATGGCTCTCTGGAAGCAACTTCCACTATTTTTCATACCGAATGGTAGAATTTTATATTGATAAAGACCGTCAGGTGTCCCGAAGGCAGAGATTCTCTTGGCACTCTCTGAGAGGGGTATCTGATTGTGGCTAATGTGGTACCAAATTTTAAGAAAGGAGACAGATCACTTGCGTCAAACTATCGGCCAATTAGCCTAACGTCTATTGTGGGAAAGTTATTTGAATCGATAATTGCAAATACAATCGTCTTTGCAATTACAATCTTGAAAAACATAAATTAATAAATGAGTCGCAACATGGTTTTACAAATGGCCGTTCATGTTTAACAAATTTGCTATCTTTTTATTCCAGCATAGTTGAGGCAGTTGATAGTGGTAAGGATTGTGATGTTGTGTACCTTGACTTTAGCAAAGCTTTTGATACAGTGCCACACGAAAGACTGATTAAAAAAATAGAGGCTCATGGTATTGGGGGTGCAATATTAAGTTGGATTAGGGCATGGGTATTCCAAAGGAAACTGAGAATTAGTATAAATGGGGTTAAGTCAGAGTGGGATAATGTTGTTAGTAGAGTACCTCAAGGCTCTGTCCTGGGACCTCTGTTGTTTATAATATATAAAAATGATTTAGATTCAGGTTTGAGTAGCAACATCTGCAAATTTGCAGATGCTACAAAAATCGATTGGGCAATTAACTCGGAAGAAGACTCACTATCACTTCAAATTGATGTAAATAGGGTTTTGAAATGGTCAAAAGATTGGCAGATGCAGTTTAATGCTATTGGGACCTAAGAACATAAGAACATAAGAACAAAGGTAACTGCAGAAGGCCTATTGGCCCATACGAGGCAGCTCCTATTCTATAACCACCCAATCCCACTCATATACTTGTCCAACCCGTGCTTGAAACAATCGAGGGACCCCACCTCCACAATGTTACGCGGCAATTGGTTCCACAAATCAACAACCCTGTTACTGAACCAGTATTTACCCAAGTCTTTCCTAAATCTAAACTTATCCAATTTATATCCATTGTTTCGTGTTCTGTCCTGTGTTGATACTTTTAATACCCTATTAATATCCCCCCGGTTATGTCCATTCATCCACTTGTAAACCTCTATCATGTCACCCCTAACTCTTCGCCTTTCCAGTGAATGCAACTTAAGCTTTGTTAATCTTTCTTCATATGAAAGATTTCTAATTTGGGGAATTAACTTAGTCATCCTACGCTGGACACGTTCAAGTGAATTTATATCCATTCTATAATATGGCGACCAAAACTGAACTGCATAATCTAAATGGGGCCTAACTAGAGCAAGATATAGCTTGAGAACCACACCAGGTGTCTTGTTACTAACGCTGCGATTAATAAATCCAAGTGTCCGATTTGCCTTATTACGAACATTTATGCATTGATCCTTAAACACTGGTTAGGCCCCCATTCATTTATGCTTGGAAGGTGGTGGCAGTGTTTAATGATTTTAATTATTACTAAAGTTTTGAGGCTAGGTAATGATGATAGAGTTACAAGATACGAGCTAGATGGTGTTGAGATTGCGAAGTCGAATTGCGAAAGGGATCTGGGAGTTATGATTAGTAAGAATTTAAAACAAAAGGATCAATGCATGAATGTTCGTAATAAGGCAAATAGGACACTTGGATTTATTAATCACAGCGTTAGTAACAAGACACCTGGTGTGGTTCTCAAGCTATATCTTGCTCTAGTTAGGCCCCATTTAGATTATGCAGTTCAGTTTTGGTCGCCGTATTATAGAATGGATATAAATTCACTTGAACGTGTCCAGCGTAGGATGACTAAGTTAATTCCCCTAATTAGAAATCTTTCATATGAAGAAAGATTAACAAAGCTTAAGTTGCATTCACTGGAAAGGCAAAGAGTTAGTGGTGACATGATAGAGGTTTACAAGTGGATGAATGGACATAACAGAGGGGATATTAATAGGGTATTAAAAGTATCAACACAAGACAGAACACGAAACAATAGGTATAAATTGGATAAGTTTAGATTTAGGAAAGACTTGGGTAAATACTGGTTCAGTAACAGGGTTGTTGATTTGTGGAACCAATTGCCGCGTAATATTGTGGAGGTGGGGTCCCTCGATTGTTTCAAGCGTGGGTTGGACATGTATACAAGAACATAAGAACAAAGGCAACTGGAGAAGGCCTATTGGCCCATACGAGGCAGCTCCTATTTATAAACACCCAATCCCACTCATATACATGTCCAACCTGCGCTTGAAACAATCGAGGGACCCCACCTCCACAATGTTACGCGGCAATTGGTTCCACAAATCAACAACCCTGTTACTGAACCAGTATTTACCCAAGTCTTTCCTAAATCTAAACTTATCCAATTTATACCCATTGTTTCGTGTTCTGTCTTGTGTTGATACTTTTAATACCCTATTAATATCCCCTTTGTTATGTCCATTCACCCACTTGTAAACCTCTATCATGTCACCCCTAACTCTTCGCCTTTCCAGTGAATGCAACTTAAGCTTTGTTAATCTTTCTTCATATGAAAGATTTCTAATTTGGGGAATTAACTTAGTCATCCTACGCTGGACACGTTCAAGTGAATTTATATCCATTCTATAATATGGCGACCAAAACTGAACTGCATAATCTAAATGGGGCCTAACTAGAGCAAGATATAGCTTGAGAACCACATCAGGTGTCTTGTTACTAACGCTGCGATTAATAAATCCAAGTGTCCGATTTGCCTTATAACGAACATTTATGCATTGATCCTTTTGTTTTAAATTCTTACTAATCATAACTCCCAGATCCCTTTCGCAATTCGAGTTCGCAATCTCAACACCATCTAGCTCGTATCTTGTAACCCTATCATCATTACCTAACCTCAGAACTTTACATTTATCAGCATTAAACTGCATCTGCCAATCCTTCGACCATTTCAAAACAATATCAAGATCAACTTGAAGTGATAGTGAGTCCTCCTCCGAATTAATTTCCTTACCGATTTTCGTATCATTGGCAAATTTGCAAATGTTGCTACTCAAACCTGAATCTAAATAATTTATATATATTATAAACAACAGAGGTCCCAGGACAGCCTTGAGGCACCCCACTCACAACATTTTCCCACTCTGACTTGACTCCATTTATACTAACTCTCTGTTTTCTTTTGTATAGCTATGCCCTAATCCAGCTTAATATAGCACCCCCAATACCATGAGACTATCTTTTTAATCAGTCTTTCATGTGGCACTGTATCAAAAGCTTTGCTAAAGTCAACGTACACAACATCACAATCCTTACCACTACCAATTGCAACTTCCATGGCGTGTTCATCAGACTCCATGGATACCACGGAATTATCAGCAAATTCCAAGAACCTAGAATTCTAAAGATCCTGCAATGGAATGCGCAAGGACTGCGCACTAAATTGCAACACTTGCAATGCATAGCAGCAACCAAGGGCATAGACATCCTGATACTACAGGAGAGCTTGCTTCGAGCCGGATTAGAACCTAAAATCTCAGGCTATCGAGGCTTCTTCCTTCCATGAATCAATGGGCAATCCAGGGGATATGCAATCTATATAAAATGTGACCTGATCTCCAAATCCATAACCAGCCCACCCAATTGTGGAGCAGGGACAGAGGTAATGGGAGTCACCATTGAGCTAAGACACGACAAACTTGAAGTGTTCAATGTGTACAGGTCTCCACAAGCCGAAATGGATCTCTCTGTGTTATTTGGACACGCGACAACAACAAACACAATCATTTGTGGAGATTTTAATGCCTATCATCGATTGGCACTGGCCTCGAACAGAACAAATGAAGCCGACATACACATTACACATCTACTGGACCAGCTTCCAGAAATACAAATCCTAAACAAGAATGAACCTACCCACATCCAAGGAGGCAGATTAGACCTAACCTTCGTTTCAGCCTCCCTAAGAGATGCAGCAACATGGTCAGTTGAGCCCACACTCACAAGCGACCACTATGGGGTCCAAATTGATCTTCAGTTAGACCTACCCACCCCACCTCCGCCTCCATCTGAAGCCTGGAACTTTGCTTTAGCAAACTGGGATCGATTTCAAAACCTCATTTCAGAGTGGCAAAGAAACTATGATCTTCCCGAAGACATTAATCAGGCAGAACAAGAATTTGTCAAAGCGATTCAAAGTGCAGCCAACCACTCAATCCTACTGAAAAAACAGTCCACCGGACACCATAAAGATCATTGGTACTATTGTGAACGTGTCAAAGAACTCAACCATAGACTCAATAGAACAAGAAAGCTATACAAAAAACAGTCAAGTGACCGCAACAGGATCTTACTTTGTGAGGTCAAGGAACATGTACATCGAGAGACCAGACAAATAAAAGAACAAAAGTGGCTGGAATGGTGTTCACACCTGAATGAACACACCTCTCTCGGAGAGATGTGGCAGCAAATTCACCGGACCAAAGGGAATAAAACACCTAAAGCTCCACACCCCAAGGATCCTCAACAGGACGCCGAAGTACTGGCAACCAGGTTTGCTGAGAGAGCAGCCAGCAATCAACTTCCACCAGATATATTAGCAGTACAGATCGGACTAGAGGAAGAAAGGTGACACAGAATCCTTACAGCATGTGAAGAAGTCTCTGACACTAATGCCCCCTTCACACTGGATGAGCTCAATCGGGCTAAAAAAAACTCCAAGGATACATCCCCTAGAGTCGACAAAATAACCTATAAAATGATTAGAAACCTCGGCCCAGAGGGAGACGCTGCATACCTAAGGTAAATTAATTTAGCCTGGACTTCTCAAACTAGACCTTCTGCTTGGAATAGAGCAGACATAGTGCCGATCCCAAAACCCAAAGATCCAGCTAATCCCAGGCATCTCTCTCCAAAGCTGTGCAGCCAAGACGGCTGACAGAATGGCACTCAACAGACTAGAGTGGAAAATGCCGAAACTGCACCATGATATGTATGCCTATAGAAGAGGAGTTGATACAGTGAATGTATTACAACTCTGTTAGCACACTTGAATGACAGACCAGGAATGCTGATATTCCTGGACCTCGAAAAAGCCTTTGAACTGGCTAGCGTCCCAGCTATTCTCTGCTGCCTCATTGACAAAGAGGTCAGAGGCAACCTGCTCTCCTGGACCAAAAACTGTCTCATAAACAGAGAAGCAAGAGTAAAACTTCATGGCACAGTCTCTGAGTACAAAAGGCATGAAAATGGTACACCGCAAGGAGGTATTCTCAGCCCTCTAATCTTCAACTGTTTAATGGAAAGAATAATGAGGTTGAAACTCCCACATCACTGCAGGCTGCTAAACTACGCGGACGACTTTGTCATCATCATAAAAGGAACGGATGCGGCGCGCCTTGCACCCAAATGCCTGGCATTTGACTGCATCAGTAAAGAGGCAAAACAGATTGGGATCAAACTCAACCCCTCAAATTCAAAGGCCATGCCCATAAAAATAGCGAAGCCCAACATCCAACTCACAGTACAGGGTCAACCAATAGAATGGGTCGACACCTATCAGTATCTAGGAATCATCCTGGACACACACATGAATTTTAATGCTGAGGTCACTTACTTGAGAGAGCGAACTGCGGCCCGAACGGCAATCCTCAGGTCGCTAACCTCCCTTTCTGGAGGAGCCAATCTGCAAGTCCTTCGCACATACTATGTACAGGCAGTCAGATCAGTGATCGATTATGCCGCACCTGCACTCACAAATCTATCACACCAACAGTGGAAAAAGCTTGAAGTTGCCCAAAACAATGCTATGAGAGCTGCACTGGGAGCCCCCATGTGGACCAGGCTTGAAACTCTTAGACTGGAGACGGGTTTGCCCGCTCTACAAGAAAGAATATCACAAAGGACAGCTACAATTATCAGTAAGATAATTATTTCTTCTGATCCAATCCCAGTACGGCAGGCCTTGGTGGTTGGACTAGGCCAAAACAATGGAAACTCTTAGGTTGCAAGAGCAGGAAAAGTCCTAAACAGACTACATTTAAAAAACATGATTCTTGATAGAGAGGGTGATCATCCACACCAGTAGGGTGATCAGTAGGAGGGTGATCAGTAGGAAGAGCCTACTTTCAAAATAGTAATAGAACGTCTTCCAATGAAAAAGGCTGCCTATGATCCGACAATCCTAAGGCGCATAATAGAAGAGCAAATGTATAGCATAGCAGTAGCAGGAGCCACCCACATCTTCACAGACGGATCGGTGGACACAGAAAATGAGAGTGCTGGCGCTGCTCTTTGCACGACCAGCGTACAGGCATATTGGAGACTGAGGACTAGTATCATCAACCCAAACTGAGCTGTTTGCCATACAACAGGCATTCGCATATGTGATTGCACAAAACACTCAAAATGCAATCATACACACAGACTCAAAAGCTGCACTTCAAATACTAGGACAAAAACAGTGGAAAGATAATGTGGAAATAATTACCACCATTTTTGTATCTTGGAGCAGTCGCTAAAGGCAAAGGACTCAACATAACTTTAAACTGGATCCCATCCCATATTGGAATCCCATTAAATGAAAAAGTTGATGAAATTGCTAAATTGGCAACTCGTCATCCAGTGATACATAAAACAATTCAACCCAGCCTAGAGAACATAAAAAACATCATCACCAAAAAACTCTCACATCTCAACAAAGCCTACCTGCACCAGAGAATAGCTGAAGGTTCGCCATCTGCAACATGGTATCTTCAGGCAACCAAATTAGAAAGGTTAAATATACCAAAAGGAATCCACAGGGGAAATAGCAGTTAGGTTATATAGACTACGTCTAGGTTACAGATGCAACTGGGAGATTGGTGAACCCCGACAGAGAGAGTGCATCTTCTGCCAAACTGTCACAGAAAAGCCATTACTTCACTATCTTCTGGAATGTGAAGCAACCAATGACCTTAGAAGAGCTTTAAGAGTTCCTGAATCATGCAGTGGCCACCCTGAAGCCATCAGCACAGCCACTCTTCTGGTCAACAAAGGTGTCCAGCAGCTGGACACCCTCATAAAGACTGTGAAGCAGTATCCTCCCCCGCGATAGCAGCTTGATGGTTAAATGCAACCTCAGAATACTGAGAAAAAAAAATTGTACCACTTACGGGCTATTCATGCCCGTGCCACCTCTTGGGTGGCTTAATCTTTATCAATCAATCAATCCTTACCTCAACTTACTATCAACTGCCTCAACAATGCTAGAATAAAAAGATAACAAATTTGTTATCATGTTTAACATGATAACAAATTTGTTATCATGTTTAACAAATATGAGTGGGATTGGGCGGTTATAAATAGGGGCTTCATAAGAACAAAGGCAAGTGCAGAAGGCCTATTGGCCTATACGAGGCAGCTCCTATTTATAACCACCCAATCCCACTCATATACATGTCCAACCCATGCTTGAAACAATCGAGGGACCCCACCTCCACAATCTTACGCGGCAATTGGTTCCACAAATCAACAACTCTGTTACTGAACCAGTATATACCCAAGTCTTTCCTAAATCTAAACTTATCCAATTTATACCCATTGTTTCGTGTCCTGACTTGTGTTGATTCTTTTAATACCCTATTAATATCCCCTTTGTTATGTCCATTCACCCACTTGTAAACCTCTATCGTGTCACCCCTAACTCTTCGCCTTTCCAGTGAATGCAACTTAAGCTTTGTTAATCTTTCTTCATATGAAAGATTTCTAATTTGGGGAATTAACTTAGTCATCCTACGCTGGACACGTTCAAGTGAATTTATATCTATTCTATAATATGGCGACCAAAACTGAACTGCATAATCTAAATGGGGCCTAACTAGAGCAAGATATAGCTTGAGAACCACACCAGGTGTCTTATTACTAACGCTGCGATTAATAAATCCAAGTGTCCGATTTGCCTTATTACGAACATTTATGCATTGATCCTTCTGTTTTAAATTCTTACTAATCATAACTCCCAGATCCCTTTCGCAATC
This sequence comes from Procambarus clarkii, assembly GCF_040958095.1. Taxonomy (NCBI): domain Eukaryota; kingdom Metazoa; phylum Arthropoda; class Malacostraca; order Decapoda; family Cambaridae; genus Procambarus; species Procambarus clarkii. The sequence goes on along the minus strand of NC_091213.1, from coordinate 21,423,928 downwards.
CGACTTCGCAATCTCAACACCATCTAGCTCGTATCTTGTAACTCTATCATCATTACCTAACCTCAGAACTTTACATTTATCAGCATTAAAGTGGATCTGCCAATCCTTTGACCATTTCAAAACCCTATCTAGATCAACTTGAAGTGATAGTGAGTCCTCCTCCGAATTTATTTCCCTACCGATTTTCGTATCATCGGCAAATTTGCAAATGTTGCTACTCAAACCTGAATCTAAATCATTTATATATATTATAAACAACAGAGGTCCCAGGACAGAGCCTTGAGGCACTCCACTTACATTTTTCCACTCTGACTTGACTCCATTTATACTAACTCTCTGTTTCCTTTTGAATAGCCATGCCCTAATCCAGCTTAATATAGCACCCCAAATACCATGAGACTCTATCTTTTTAATCAGTCTTTCATGTGGCACTGTATCAAAAGCTTTGCTAAAGTCAAGGTACACAACATCACAATCCTTACCACTATCAACTGCCTCAACTATGCTAGAATAAAAAGATAACAAATTTGTTAAACATGAACGGCAATTTACAAAACCATGCTGCGACTCAATTATTAATTTATGTTTTTCAAGATGAAGACGAATTTTATTTGCTATTATAGATTTGAGTATCTTTCCCACAATAGACGTTAGGCTAATTGGTCGATAGTTAGACGCAAGTGATCTATCTCCTTTCTTAAAAACTGGTATCACATTAGCCACCTTCCATGACTCTGGCACTCTGCCTGACTCTATTGATTTATTAAATATGGTAGACAGTGGCTCGGAAAGCTCCTCTTTGCATTCTTTAAGCACCCTGGCAAACACTTCATCCGGCCCTGGGGATTTGTTTGGTTTGAGTTTTTCTAATTGTTTAATTACATCCTCCCTGGTAACTACTAAACTAGTCAACCTGTTCTCATCCCCACCCACATAGACTTGTTCGGCTGAAGGCATATTGTTAAGTTCATCTTTAGTAAATACAGATATAAAATATTTGTTAAAAATACTACTCATATCCTTGTCATTATCCGTTATTTGACCTGTCTCAGATTTTAATGGACCTATCCTTTCCCTAGTGATTTCCCTTCCTCGTATGAGCCAATAGGCCTTCTGCAGTTGCCTTTGTTCGTATGTTCGTAAATTGGATAAGTTTAGATTTAGGAAAGACTTAGGTAAATACTGGTTCGGTAACAGGGTTGTTGATTTGTGGAACCAATTGCCGCGTAACATGGTGAAGGTGGGGTCACTCGATTGTTTCAAGCATGGGTTGGACATGTATATGAGTGGGATTGGGTGGTTATAAATAGTAGCTGCCTCGAATAAGAACATAAGAACATAAGAACAAAGGTAACTGCAGAAGGCCTATTGGCCCATACGAGGCAGCTCCTATTCTATAACCACCCAATCCCACTCATATACTTGTCCAACCCGTGCTTGAAACAATCGAGGGACCCCACCTCCACAATGTTACGCGGCAATTGGTTCCACAAATCAACAACCCTGTTACTGAACCAGTATTTACCCAAGTCTTTCCTAAATCTAAACTTATCCAATTTATACCCATTGAATGGGCCAATAGGCCTTCTGCAGTTGCCTTTGTTCTTATGTTCTTAAGTCAGAGTGGGAAAATGTTGTAAGTGGAGTGCCTCAAGGCTCTGTCCTTGGACCTCTGTTGTTTATAATATATATAAATGATTTAGATTCAGGTATGAGTAGTAACAATTGCAAATTTGCCGATGATAGAAAAATCGGTAGGGAAATTAATACGGAAGAGGACTCACTATCTCTTCAAGTTGATCTAAATAGGGTTTTGAAATGGTCAAAGGATTGGCAGATGCAGTTTAATGCTGATAAATGTAAAGTTTCGAGGCTAGGTAATGATGATAGAGCTACAAGATACGAGCTAGATGGTGTTGAGATTGCGAAGTCGGATTCCGAAAGGGATCTGGGAGTTATGATTAGTAAGAATTTAAAACAAAAGGATCAATGCATGAATGTTCGGAATCTACAGCAACGAGATGTCACCAGGAAAGAACTATAGAACTTCTTTATAGAGAAGTTAATATAAAAAGAAATTACTTTAATTTAGTAAATGGTGTTAACTCGGAACAATTAGTTCAATTTTTAATTTCCCATCGGATAGTAAAGCACCTACACACCTTCGGAAAGTTCTCTGGAACAGTATTAAATGATAAAAACTAGAGCTAGTGAAATAGAGAAATACATCTAGAAAATTGTTACTAGAAAATTACCCTGTCTCTAGATAAGTTGTATGAGTGAACTAGTTTGAGAACCATCTAGTAGGTTCTCTAGAAACGTTGATGTAATCAGTGGGGAACATAAGAACAAAGGCAACTGCAGAAGGCCTATTGGCCCATACGAGGCAGCTCCTATTTGTAACCACCCAATCCCACTCATATACATGTCCAACCCATGCTTGAAACAATCGAGAGACCCCACCTCTACAATGTTACGCGGCAATTGGTTCCACAAATCAACAACTCTGTTACTGAACCAGTATATACCCAAGTCTTTCCTAAATCTAAACTTATCCAATTTATACCCATTGTTTCGTGTCCTGACTTGTGTTGATTCTTTTAATACCCTATTAATATCCCCTTTGTTATGTCTATTCACCCACTTGTAAACCTCTATCGTGTCACCCCTAACTCTTCGCCTTTCCAGTGAATGCAACTTAAGCTTTGTTAATCTTTCTTCATATGAAAGATTTCTAATTTGGGGAATTAACTTAGTCATCCTACGCTGGACACGTTCAAGTGAATTTATATCTATTCTATAATATGGCGACCAAAACTGAACTGCATAATCTAAATTGGGCCTAACTAGAGCAAGATATAGCTTGAGAACCACACCAGGTGTCTTATTACTAACGCTGCGATTAATAAATCCAAGTGTCCGATTTGCCTTATTACGAACATTTATGCATTGATCCTTCTGTTTTAAATTCTTACTAATCATAACTCCCAGATCCCTTTCACAATCCGACTTCGCAATCTCAACACCATCTAGCTCGTATCTTGTAACTCTATCATCATTACCTAACCTCAGAACTTTACATTTATCAGCATTAAAGTGGATCTGCCAATCCTTTGACCATTTCAAAACCCTATCTAGATCAACTTGAAGTGATAGTGAGTCCTCCTCCGAATTTATTTCCCTACCGATTTTCGTATCATCGGCAAATTTGCAAATGTTGCTACTCAAACCTGAATCTAAATCATTTATATATATTATAAACAACAGAGGTCCCAGGACAGAGCCTTGAGGCACTCCACTTACATTTTTCCACTCTGACTTGACTCCATTTATACTAACTCTCTGTTTCCTTTTGAATAGCCATGCCCTAATCCAGCTTAATATAGCACCCCAAATACCATGAGACTCTATCTTTTTAATCAGTCTTTCATGTGGCACTGTATCAAAAGCTTTGCTAAAGTCAAGGTACACAACATCACAATCCTTACCACTATCAACTGCCTCAACTATGCTAGAATAAAAAGATAACAAATTTGTTAAACATGAACGGCAATTTACAAAACCATGCTGCGACTCAATTATTAATTTATGTTTTTCAAGATGAAGACGAATTTTATTTGCTATTATAGATTTGAGTATCTTTCCCACAATAGACGTTAGGCTAATTGGTCGATAGTTAGACGCAAGTGATCTATCTCCTTTCTTAAAAACTGGTATCACATTAGCCACCTTCCATGACTCTGGCACTCTGCCTGACTCTATTGATTTATTAAATATGGTAGACAGTGGCTCGGAAAGCTCCTCTTTGCATTCTTTAAGCACCCTGGCAAACACTTCATCCGGCCCTGGGGATTTGTTTGGTTTGAGTTTTTCTAATTGTTTAATTACATCCTCCCTGGTAACTACTAAACTAGTCAACCTGTTCTCATCCCCACCCACATAGACTTGTTCGGCTGAAGGCATATTGTTAAGTTCATCTTTAGTAAATACAGATATAAAATATTTGTTAAAAATACTACTCATATCCTTGTCATTATCCGTTATTTGACCTGTCTCAGATTTTAATGGACCTATCCTTTCCCTAGTGATTTCCCTTCCTCGTATGAGCCAATAGGCCTTCTGCAGTTGCCTTTGTTCGTATGTTCGTAAATTGGATAAGTTTAGATTTAGGAAAGACTTAGGTAAATACTGGTTCGGTAACAGGGTTGTTGATTTGTGGAACCAATTGCCGCGTAACATGGTGAAGGTGGGGTCCCTCGATTGTTTCAAGCATGGGTTGGACATGTATATGAGTGGGATTGGGTGGTTATAAATAGTAGCTGCCTCGAATAAGAACATAAGAACATAAGAACAAAGGTAACTGCAGAAGGCCTATTGGCCCATACGAGGCAGCTCCTATTCTATAACCACCCAATCCCACTCATATACTTGTCCAACCCGTGCTTGAAACAATCGAGGGACCCCACCTCCACAATGTTACGCGGCAATTGGTTCCACAAATCAACAACCCTGTTACTGAACCAGTATTTACCCAAGTCTTTCCTAAATCTAAACTTATCCAATTTATACCCATTGAATGGGCCAATAGGCCTTCTGCAGTTGCCTTTGTTCTTATGTTCTTAAGTCAGAGTGGGAAAATGTTGTAAGTGGAGTGCCTCAAGGCTCTGTCCTTGGACCTCTGTTGTTTATAATATATATAAATGATTTAGATTCAGGTATGAGTAGTAACAATTGCAAATTTGCCGATGATAGAAAAATCGGTAGGGAAATTAATACGGAAGAGGACTCACTATCTCTTCAAGTTGATCTAAATAGGGTTTTGAAATGGTCAAAGGATTGGCAGATGCAGTTTAATGCTGATAAATGTAAAGTTTCGAGGCTAGGTAATGATGATAGAGCTACAAGATACGAGCTAGATGGTGTTGAGATTGCGAAGTCGGATTCCGAAAGGGATCTGGGAGTTATGATTAGTAAGAATTTAAAACAAAAGGATCAATGCATGAATGTTCGGAATCTACAGCAACGAGATGACACCAGGAAAGAACTATAGAACTTCTTTATAAAGAAGTTAATATAAAAAGAAATTACTTTAATTTAGTAAATGGTGTTAACTCGGAACAATTAGTTCAATTTTTAATTTCCCATCGGATAGTAAAGCACCTACACACCTTCGGAAAGTTCTCTGGAACAGTATTAAATGATAAAAACTAGAGCTAGTGAAATAGAGAAATAAATCTAGAAAGTGAACATCTAGAAAATTGTTACTAGAAAATTACCCTGTCTCTAGATAAGTTGTATGAGTGAACTAGTTTGAGAACCATCTAGTAGGTTCTCTAGAAACGTTGATGTAATCAGTGGGGAACATAAGAACAAAGGCAACTGCAGAAGGCCTATTGGCCCATACGAGGCAGCTCCTATTTGTAACCACCCAATCCCACTCATATACATGTCCAACCCATGCTTGAAACAATCGAGGGACCCCACCTCTACAATGTTACGCGGCAATTGGTTCCACAAATCTACAACCCTGTTACTGAACCAGTATTTACCCAAGTCTTTCCTAAATCTAAACTTATCCAATTTATACCCATTGTTTCGTGTTCTGTCTTGTGTTGATACTTTTAATACCCTAATAATATCCCCTTTGCTATGTCCATTCACCCACTTGTAAACCTCTATCGTGTCACCCCTAACTCTTCGCCTTTCCAGTGAATGCAACTTAAGCTTTGTTAATCTTTCTTCATATGAAAGATTTTTAATTTGGGGAATTAACTTAGTCATCCTACGCTGGACATGTTCAAGTGCAGTCACAGTGAGAGGTTGTGTTAGCTGGAGCTCCGATTCTTGTAACATTATTATTGCAATAATGGAAGGATTAGTGAAGGATTTGGTGAGTCTGGTTGGAGCTCTGAGAGCAGAGATGGATTCCCTGCGGGAGGAGGTACGACGGCTGAGACTTCTGGAGGAAACGAAGGAGAAGGCCAGTGTTGACGGGACCTCATTAAGAAGGACTGACGGGACCAGTATTAAGAAGACCTCGTCTTGGCAAGTTGTGAAAGACAGGGGTCTTAAGAAGACCTTGGCAAACACCATTTGGTCCGGGAGACATCTCCCGTCACGCAGGGTGCAGTCGCACCTCCACAGATCTCCAGTATCATCTATTGATACTGGTGATGCAAAGAGGAGCTTTGTGACCCACTGTCAACCATATTTAATAAATCAATAGAGTCAGGCAGAGTGCCAGAGTTTTGGAAAGTTGCTAATGTGATACCAGTTTTTAAGAAAGGAGATAGATCACTTGCGTCTAACTATCGACCAATTAGCCTAACGACTATTGTGGGAAAGTTACTCGAATCTATAATAGCAAATAAAATTCGTCTTCATCTTGAAAAACATAAATTAATAATTGAGTCGCAACATGGTTTTATAAATGGCCGTTCATGTTTAACAAATTTGTTATCTTTTTATTCTAGCATTGTTGAGGCAGTTGATAGTGGTAAGGATTGCGATGTTGTATACCTTGACTTTAGCAAAGCTTTTGATACAGTGCCACATGAAAGACTGATTAAAAAGATAGAGTCTCATGGTATTGGGGGTGCTATATTAAGCTGGATTAGGGCATGGCTATACCAAAGGAAACAGAGAGTTAGTATAAATGGAATCAAGTCAGAGTGGGAAAATGTTGTAAGTGGAGTGCCTCAAGGCTCTGTCCTGGGACCTCTGTTGTTTATAATATATATAAATGATTTAGATTCAGGTTTGAGTAGCAACATTTGCAAATTTACCGATGATACGAAAATCGGTAGGGAAATTAATTCGGAGGAGGACTCACTATCACTTCAAGTTGATCTAGATAGGGTTTTGAAATGGTCAAAGGATTGGCAGATGCAGTTTAATGCTGATAAATGTAAAGTTCTGAGGTTAGGTAATGATGATAGAGTTACAAGATACGAGCTAGATGGTGTTGTGATTGCGAAGTCGGATTGCGAAAGGGATCTGGGAGTTATGATTAGTAAGAATTTAAAACAAAAGGATCAATGCATAAATGTTCGTAATAAGGCAAATCGGACACTTGGATTTATTAATCGCAGCGTTAGTAACAAGACACCTGGTGTGGTTCTCAAGCTATATCTTGCTCTAGTTAGGCCCCATTTAGATTATGCAGTTCAGTTTTGGTCGCCATATTATAGAATGGATATAAATTCACTTGAACGTGTCCAGCGTAGGATGACTAAGTTAATTCCCCAAATTAGAAATCTTTCATATGAAGAAAGATTAACAAAGCTTAAGTTGCATTCACTGGAAAGGCGAAGAGTTAGGGGTGACATGATAGAGGTTTACAAGTGGATGAATGGACATAACCGGGGGGATATTGGTAGGGTATTAAAAGTATCAACACAGGACAGAACACGAAACAATGGGTATAAATTGGATAAGTTTAGATTTAGGAAAGACTTGGGTAAATACTGGTTCAGTAACAGGGTTGTTGATTTGTGGAACCAATTGCCGCGTAACATTGTGGAGGTGGGGTCCCTCGATTGTTTCAAGCACGGGTTGGACAAGTATATGAGTGGGATTGGGTGGTTATAGAATAGGAGCTGCCTCGTATGGGCCAATAGGCCTTCTGCAGTTACCTTTGTTCTTATGTTCTTATGTTCTTATGTGATGGCTCAAAAGGGCCACCACTTACGAGCTATTCATGCCTGTGCCACCTTTTGGGTGGCTTCATCTTCATCTTAACACATTCACAAGGGAGACATCTCCCGTCATGCAGAGTGCATTCGCACCTCCACAGATCTCCAATGGCTTAAAAGGGCCACCACTTACGGGCTATTTATGCCCGTGCCACCTTTTGGGTTGCTTCATCTTCATCTTAACACATTCATAAGGGAGACATCTCCCGTCATGCAGGGTGCATTCGCACCTCCACAGATCTCCAGTATCAGCTCTTGATACTGGTAATGGCTTAAAAGGGCCACCACTTACGGGCTATTCATGCCCGTGCCACCTTTTGGGTGGCTTAATCTTCATCAATCAATGGCACTCAGCACCATTTGGTCACCACTTTGTTCTTATCTAGATAGGGTTTTGAAATGGTCAAAGGATTGGCAGATGCAGTTTAATGCTGATAAATGTAAAGTTCTGAGGTTAGGTAATGATGATAGAGTTACAAGATACGAGCTAGATGGTGTTGTGATTGCGAAGTCGGATTGCGAAAGGGATCTGGGAGTTATGATTAGTAAGAATTTAAAACAAAAGGATCAATGCATAAATGTTCGTAATAAGGCAAATCGGACACTTGGATTTATTAATCGCAGCGTTAGTAACAAGACACCTGGTGTGGTTCTCAAGCTATATCTTGCTCTAGTTAGGCCCCATTTAGATTATGCAGTTCAGTTTTGGTCGCCATATTATAGAATGGATATAAATTCACTTGAACGTGTCCAGCGTAGGATGACTAAGTTAATTCCCCAAATTAGAAATCTTTCATATGAAGAAAGATTAACAAAGCTTAAGTTGCATTCACTGGAAAGGCGAAGAGTTAGGGGTGACATGATAGAGGTTTACAAGTGGATGAATGGACATAACCGGGGGGATATTAATAGGGTATTAAAAGTATCAACACAGGACAGAACACGAAACAATGGATATAAATTGGATAAGTTTAGATTTAGGAAAGACTTGGGTAAATACTGGTTCAGTAACAGGGTTGTTGATTTGTGGAACCAATTGCCGCGTAACATTGTGGAGGTGGGGTCCCTCGATTGTTTCAAGCACGGGTTGGACAAGTATATGAGTGGGATTGGGTGGTTATAGAATAGGAGCTGCCTCGTATGGGCCAATAGGCCTTCTGCAGTTACCTTTGTTCTTATGTTCTTATGGTCAGGGAGACATCTCCCGTCACGCAGGGTGCATTTGCGCCTCCACAGATCTCCAGTATCATCTTTTGATACTGGTAATGGCTCGAAAGGGCCACCACTTACGGGCTATTCATGCCCGTGCCACCTCTTGGGTGGCTTAATCTTCATCAATCAATCACCTTGGCAAAACCGACAACTAATAGCCAACACCTAAGGACTTTTAACGCATTTGACGTATTAGAAGACGAGTGCTGTGTTGAATCTGTTGTTCAACGAGGTGGCAAAGACAAAGCAACGAGGAGCATTGAAGTGCAGGTCCCTCAAACTGCTCGAAAGGAAAAGGGAGAGTCGAAGCGAATTTTGGTTGTGGGAGATTCCCAGGTGAGGTATTTAGACAGAGCGTTTTGTGCCAGAGATAGGGGGAACAGATTAAGGGTTTGCTATCCGGGAGCTGGAATTGGTGATATTGTTGGAAACATGAATGATATTATGACGGGAAATGGGAACAAACCCATTATTTGTATTAGTGCAGGGGGTAATGATGTTGGGCGAGTTAGGAGTGAGGAACTAATACAGAGATTCAGGACAGCCATTGAATTAGTTAGGAGCAAGGGAGGAATCCCGATCATATGTGGCATTCTTCCAAGAAAGGGAGTGGGAAATGAATGGATGTCGAGGGCAATTGGTGTCAATTGCCGGCTGGAAAGATATTGCAAATCAAATGCAATATCTTTCATAGACAACTGGGAACACTTCTATGGAAGAACACAAGAACATAAGAACAAAGGCAACTGCAGAAGGCCTATTGGCCCATACGAGGCCGCTCCTATTTATAACCACCCAATCCCACTCATATACTTGTCCAACCCACGCTTGAAACAATCGAGGGACCCCACCTCCAGCACGTTACGCGGTAATTGGTTCCACAAATCAACAACCCTGTTACTGAACCAGTATTTACCCAAGTCTTTCCTAAATCTAAACTTATCCAATTTATACCCATTGTTTCGTGTTCTGTCTTGTGTTGATACTTTTAATACCCTAATAATATCCCCTTTGCTATGTCCATTCACCCACTTGTAAACCTCTATCATGTCACCCCTAACTCTTCGCCTTTCCAGTGAATGCAACTAAAGCTTTGTTAATCTTTCTTCATATGAAAGATTTCTAATTTGGGGAATTAACTTAGTCATCCTACGCTGGACTTGTTCAAGTGAATTTATATCGATTCTATAATATAGCGACCAAAACTGAACTGCATAATCTAAATGGGGCCTAACTAGAGCAAGATATAGCTTGAGAACCACACCAGGTGTCTCGTTACTAACGCTGCGATTAATAAATCCAAGTGTCCGATTTGCCTTATTACGAACATTTATGCATTGATCCTTTTGTTTTAAATTTTTACTAATCATAACTCCCAGATCCCTTTCGCACTCGGACTTCGCAATCTCAACACCATTTAGCTCGTATCCTGTAACTCTATCATCATTACCAAACCTCAGAACTTTACATTTATCAGCATTAAACTGCATCTGCCAATCCTTTGACCATTTCAAACCCCTATCTAGATCAACTTGAAGTGATAGTGAGTCCTCCTCCGAATTAATTTCCCTACCAATTTTCGTATCATCGGCAAATTAATGAAATGTATGCTCGTGATGGGGTGCATCTATCGAGGGCTGGGGTTGTTGCTGTTGCGAACTCGTTGGAACCAGTGGTTAGAGGTGTTTGTTTGGGTTTAAACTGTTAGTAGATAGTGGTATGGGAATTGATTTGGAGGAAGGAGGTAATAAAAGTATGTGTTTGTGGGAGAAAGGAATTGGCAAAATAATCAGGGAAAGAAAAGGGCCTCAAAATAACAATTCACTTAGGGTATATTACACTAACAGTAGAAGTCTAAAAAATAAAATTAACGAATTAAATGTTCTTGACTGCACAGAAAAAATAGATATTATTGCACTTACCGAAACGTGGATGAATGTAGAAAATAGAGAACTATTAGCTGAATAGCAAATAAATGGATTTAAACTATTTCACACAGATAGAGATATATTAGACGAGGAGGGGGAGTAGTCATATATGTTAGGGACAATTTGAAATGTAGTCTCAAAGAGGGAATCAAAACTGAGCCACACACAGAAACTATTTGGATAGAATTAAACGAAAAAGCAAATAATATTATAATAGGAGTTATATATAGGCCACCAATTTTAGACAGAATGGAAGCAAAGCATCTATGGGATGAAATATCTAGAGCATCTAGATCTAACAGTATTTATATAAGAACAAAGGCAACTGCAGAAGGCCTGTTGGCCCATACGAGGCAGCTCCTATTTATAACCACCCAATCCCACTCATATACATGTCCAACCCATGCTTGAAACAATCGAGGGACCCCACCTCCACAATGTTACGCGGCAATTGGTTCCACAAATCAACAACTCTGTTACTGAACCAGTATTTACCCAAGTCTTTCCTAAATGTAAACTTATCCAATTTATTTAATTGTTTCGTGTTCTGTCTTGTGTTTATACTTTTAATACCCTATTAATATCCCCTTTGTTATGTCCATTCACCCACTTGTAAACCTCTATCATGTCACCCCTAACTCTTCGCCTTTCTAGTGAATGCAACTTAAGCTTTGTTAATCTTTCTTCATATGAAAGATTTCTAATTTGGGGAATTAACTTAGTCATCCTACGCTGGACACGTTTAAGTGAATTTATATCCATTCTATAATATGGCGACCAAAACTGAACTGCATAATCTAAATGGGGCCTAACTAGAGCAAGATATAGCTTGAGAACCACACCAGGTGTCTTGTTACAAACGCTGCGATTAATAAATCCAGGTGTCCGATTTGCCTTATTACGAACATTTATGCATTGATCCTTTTGTTTTAAATTCTTGCTAATCATAACTCCCAGATCCCTTTCGCAATTCGACTTCGCAATCTCAACACCATCTAGCTCGTATCTTGTAACCCTATCATCATTACCAAACCTCAGAACTTTACATTTATCAGCATTAAACTGCATCTGCCAATCCTTCGACCATTTCAAAACCCTATCTAGATCAACTTGAAGTGATAGCGAGTCCTCCTCCGAATTAATTTCCCTACCGATTTTCGTATCATCGGCAAATTTGCAAATGTTGCTACTCAAACCTGAATCTAAATCATTTATATATATTATAAACAACAGAGGTCCCAGGACAGAATTAATTTCCTTACCGATTTTCGTATCATCGGCAAATTTGCAAATGTTGCTACTCAAACCTGAATCTAAATCATTTATATATATTATAAACAACAGAGGTCCCAGGACAGAGCCCTGAGGTACTCCACTAACAACATTATCCCACTCTGACTTAACCCCATTTATACTAACTCTCTGTTTCCTTTGAAATAGCCATGCCCTAATCCAAGTTAATATAGCACCCCCAATACCATGAGCTTCTATTTTTTTAATTAGTCTTTCATGTGGCACTGTATCAAAAGCTTTGCTAAAGTCAAGGTACACAACATCACAATCCTTACCACTATCAACTGCCTCAACTATGCTGGAATAAAAAGTTAGCAAATTTGTTAAACATGAACGGCCACTTGTAAAACCATGTTGCGACTCATTTATTAATTTATGTTTTTCAAGATGGAGACGAATTGTATTTGCAATTATTGATTCGAGTAACTTTCCCACAATAGACGTTTGGTTAATTGGCCGAAAGTTTGACGCAAGTGATCCATCTCCTTTCTTAAAAATTGGTACCACATTAGCTACCTTCCATGACTCTGGCACTCTGCCTGACTCTATTGATTTATTAAATATGGTAGACAGTGGCTCGCAAAGCTCCTCTTTGCATTCTTTAAGCACCCTGGCAAACACTTCATCCGGCCCTGGGGATTTGTTTGGTTTGAGTTTTTCTAATTGTTTAAGTACATCCTCCCTGGTAACTGCTAAACTAGTCAACCTGTCCTCATCCCCACCCACATAGACTTGTTCGGCTGAAGGCATATTGTTAAGTTCTTCTTTAGTAAATACAGATAAAATATTTGTTAAAAATACTACTCATCTCTTTGTCATTATCCGTTATTTGACCTGTCTCAGATTTTAATGGACCTATCCTTTCCCTAGTCTTAGTTCGATATAACTGAAAAAACCCTTTAGGATTTGACTTTGCTTGCTCTGCTATGCGAACTTCATAGTTTCTTTTTGCTTTCCTAATCTCTTTTTTAACAATTCTAACCAGTTGTATGAATTCCTGTTCTAACCTGACTTCCCCATTCTTAATCCTTTTGTACCAAGCTCTCTTTTTACCTATAAGGTTCTTTAAATTATTTGTTATCCACTTTGGGTCATTAGTATTCGATCTATTCAATTTGTATGGTATACTACGTTCCTGTGCTTTGTTTAGAATATTCTTAAATAAGTTATATATTGAATCCACATCGAGATCCCCTTTTACGTCACCTATCGCTGGGTTCATGTCTCTCTCAAAGACCGGCCCACACCCCATACCCAAGACTTTCCAATCTATTTGACCCAAAAAATTTCTTAGGCTATTAAAATCAGCTTTTCGAAAATCTGGCACTTTAACAGAAATTTGTCCTACAGGTCTATTCCATTCTATGCTAAATCTGATTACTTTGTGATCACTGTTCCCTAGCTCACTCCCTATTTCGATGTCATTAATTTGTGTTTCCCTGTTAGTTAACACTAAATGTAAAATATTTTTTATTATTTTTTAAAAATATTCTAGTATATGCTAATTGAATTATCTTCCTATCGCTCATATTATATTCCCCATATTTAAATAAAAATTCAAAATTATGTAGTGCAACTCTAAACTTTAGGCTGCATTATTGATAGATGAAAAACATGGCATAGGCTCCCCAATACTAGGAGTCCATACTCTGTATGCGTTTTGTGAACATGTATACTCTATAATCTTCAAAAAAATAATAGGAATTCTTGTAAATAACGTGAATGGAATTCCATCTTCACCCCAAAACTGTCTAACAGGGCGATAATAGTTCCTGAAGGTTAATTGTGTACATACACAGTCATCACCCATACACAGTCATCAGTCATCATCGTTGTAGGGGATTTCTCATCTAAAGTATTTAAAATAAATACCACTGGATCCTTATTAAATTTCTTGAAGATTCTCAGTACATCGTTCACTAAATAACATCCAATATATATGGCTTCTTCCCCTAAATATATAGTTTTCAAATCGTGGTTAATTTCCAAACAATTCATGGTTCTTAGGCTCGCGTTTCACAAATAATACGTAGGTCAGCATTAATTTTCATGACCCCAGTAGTAGGACCAAACAGCAGTACGACTTTATTTCCCACTATGACTGTATTAAATTCATATGTAATTCTTAAATTCCCTGTCGCTTCCAAGGAAACTGTGCCCTTTATTTCTGTTGGCAATAAATTAAAGGCCAACAGATTTTATCCATTAACGAACAATTCGTAGGATTATATATTATCTACATTAAATCCTACAGCATTCAGGACTGCATAATATAATTTCGAACATTTATGGTGGAATTCACACCCTATATTAAATAAACTAGTACCATTCACTGAGATATTAACGTTGCTCAAGGCGGAATTGTTAAAATATAATGGGTTTATGGCATAATCTCCAGAATTTTTTTTTCTCTTTTATTTATAAAACACATAAATACAATATAAAAAGTTACCAAAGCACTATTACACAGTGAGTTGGATAGCACACACATGGCTCATAAGAAAATTGAAACAATCAACACAAAACAGGTGATTAAACTACCCATCCCTCAGCACAGAAGGAAAATTACAGTACTGACGAATAAAGGCGTATGATGGGGAACATAAATGAACACAACACAAGGGGAAAGCATATATCCATCCACTTAACCATGTACAAAACCCATAAAACACTTGAAAACATTAGTAGCATTTTACCCAATGAAAACATTTCCCAAAACGCCCCACTAAACAACACACCTAAGGCATACAGACCAAAAGGCCGGACACATAATACAAAAGCAAAGACCAATGACAAAAAATGCATAAAAGAAAGAAAAACAATATACAAAAATGACAGTAATAAATTAACAATGTAAAACAGCGTAAACGAATACAAAGCAAATTACTCAGTTTTAAAGCACACAGTTCAGTTACAACACACAACAGCCAACACAAACATATATGTATATATACATACACATATAGTTTTGTTTTCCTTTTCCATATAAAGTCATTAAATAAATATACATTCAAACCCTAGCAAATACAGAGCTATCTCACACCACCAAAACCTAGGACACGAATAGTATAAAGGTAACAGAAGAAATGCACAAATGAGAAGGTACCCACTCAAGGAAAACAGAACACATGTTATGTCAAAGGCCACATATGTACTATGGCAGGGTATAATAAAAAGGACCCAAGAATCCAAAATGAAACACACATTACACTCCGAACCCGGAGAAAGCATGAAAAAACCCAGTAGATAAAACTAGTTAACTATAGACCAAAGTCCCCTCAACCGGAAACAATGTAACAGGGGGGGTCACAGCACCCTTAAAATACACATATACACATTAGTACCCGTACCACTCAGAAACTGGGAAAACAGGGAAGCACATCATCGGGACAGGTCATGTAAAGAATCCAGGAAACCATACCTCAAACAAACTCATACACACCCAAACTGTCTGAAATCATAGCACCACAAACATCTGTATGGTACCCCAGCCACAATACCATCATAGTGCTATGCAGTGACACACACAGTGCCGTCCCATAAACCCATCACAAGAAGAAAGGAAGACACACGGACAACAGGTCATGTCGCGCGCAAACCCAGCACACACACACACTCCCACAAATGGAGATTGAATCCCACAGCTAAACATTACACATTGACAGCATGCCAACAACCAACGTCAAAACAAAACGGAACCCAGAACACTAACAGCCGCCACCTGAAGAGTATAGTACAAACGTACAAACACCTCAGGAGGAGGAAAAAAAACAGAGGCCCAACAAAACCAGAACGACACACAAAGCAGGCAAAAACAAAATTGATAACCCAGCAATGTCCCTGAACCCCAGGAAACCCAAGACACATGGCAACCGACCAACGGAGCCCAGAGTCCATCAAACCCACAAAATGAAAGCAAACTACAATCCCAGTACCCCCCCCCCCCCAAAAAAAAACACGTCATATACTACCCATAACGCACATAAGTATCAGTAAAATGGTCCCCCAACCCCTCCCCAAACAACCAACGTAATTCCCATTTCGAGTAACGTAACCGACCTTCCAAAAACCCCAAAATTCTATCCACTGTATACCCCTCCCGCCTCCCAACCCACACACAATAAAGATAATCCGATAGAACCAAAAGCACAGTATTGCGGACCCTCCTACAAGGAGCCTGAACATCAAACATCAATAAACGTAAAGGGGAAATACGGTACACTGACCCGCAAAAACGCACAAGCGTCCTATTAAACCAATCCACCAACCTCGCCCGGCCTGGGCAAAAATAAAACACATGAAACGCAGTCTCCAGCCCCCCACAAAGGTCACACCCAGCACTATCCTTAATCCCCAACCTCAGTAGCCGCTCGTTAGTCGCAAGCGACTCATGTAAATACCGGTACTGGAATTCCCTCTGCGACGGAGCTAGAAACTTCAAATGGAGCGATTGCCACACCACCATCCAATCAAAAAGAGGAAACGAGTCTTCCACAGCAGGGGCGACAAAAGGACGCAATTCCTCATACACCCTCCGACACGTAAAAAACAAGAACCCCTCCACACGACAAAGCCTCCGGAGGACATCACTTGCATAAGTATAAAAGGGAGGCGATGGAAACGCAATCTCTTTACACAAAGGTAACCGAAACAGAGAATTTACACGCATCGTACAATAATATAACCCCAGAGAGAACACACCGTCACCCTCAAAGAGCCCCTTCCTAAACGAGACAAAAAATATTGCCAACGCCTTATAGAACATCGAACAATTCAATCCCGCCTCGCAATTTTGGCAAACAAAGTGTAGACCTACGTATCAGACAATACCTCCCACCCCACAAGTATCGAAAAAAAACCTTATTAATGGCCAATGCAAACTGCCGACTCAAAGAAAAGGAATGAGCCATGTACCAAACTTTGGACAGAACCTTGCAGCCCCCTCTGAAACAAAGGCAACCTCCTCCCATACAAACATGAAATTGAACCCAAAACTCTTCTAGAGACTGCCTCCCAATTCTCCTGCAAGGACATCGCATACGTTTTACACCACTGGATGCCAAGAGTCTGAATCGAGCCCACAACCGGGAACCAAGAACCCCCCCCCCACGAAGGCCGAGGAGCCCAGGCACCAAGCCCCATCATACAAGATTTTTCCCGATTTAGCACTGCCCCCGTCGCCCGATGAAACCGAGCCAGTACATCCTGCACCACAAGAACTGACTCCTCTGTGGAGACAAACACAGTCGTGTCGTCCGCATACCCCACAACGGGTACCAGCAAACCAATCGGGAGACGCGGCGGCACAAGAGAATGATGAGACCGCAAAGCCATATACAGAGGTTCCTGAAACAGAAGAAACAGGATCATAGAAAGGGGGCAACCCTGCCGGACCGACCTCCCAAGGAAAAAGGGGGCACTTAATACCCCGTTAATACAAACACTACTCTTGCATCCCCTATATCTGACCCAAGAGACAAACTGCGACCCAATCCCAACCCTCTCCATCACCTGAAACACAAAACTCATATCCACCCTATCAAAAGCCTTGGACCAATCTAAATTTACCATGGCCGATGGAACAACATTATCCGAAAGATAATAAATCATATCCCTCATCAAATTCACACCACCCGCCAGGAAACAGGTATCACGGAAGTGCATAGATTGCAACGTCCTAACTAAAGCAGGAGAGACAGACGCCTGAGCACGAGTGCTACAGTCCCGGACTGAGATTACACAATTAAAGTCACCACTAAAAATCATCCTTCTCGTGTCATTCCGCAAAAAATAAAGCAAACCATCCGAGAACAACTCCTCCCTCTCAGCTCGCCTATGCGTTCCTGAGGGCGCATACACATTTAGCAAGGGAATCACAGAACCCATAAACGACACATGCGCCAAAATCACATTACCACAGTCATCCATTTCCGAACTCACTATCCCCATGCTCGCCCTCTTTGCCAACAAAATCATCGTGCCACCCTTTGATAACACAGGAGGGTTCAGCAACACCTCGAAATAATCCAACAACACCTCCAGTCGGTCCATACACTTAACATTATGCTCCTGAATAAATATAACATCCAACTTGTGATAGCGGGCCACCAACACAAGCTGACGTTGCTTCAAACGGCAATTCAGCCCATTACCGTTCAATGTCGCACATTTCATCCACACATCCATTGAGAAAAATTAACAGAGAAGACCACATTCACACAACACTACCACTACATCCCAGGGTAGCATCGCACCCAACAGAAGAGCCCTCAACCCCATCTCCCAAAACTACTGGAGTGGGAGCCACTTCGGCAAGCTTACCCAGAGAACTCTTCTGGAGCTTTACCTTCAAATCTCCCCCTACCGACTCTTCCTGGACCCCTTTCACAATATCCCACCAATCCACATTCCGTGTACCACCAGGTGGTGGATCGCTCCCACGAATTTTAGGGACTCCATTATCCATCACAGATACGCCCCCAGCTGAAGGCGGAATATCCGAGTCGGACGGAACCATAGGATCACACCGCACAGCCGTCAAGGAAGGGGGGGGGGGGGGGTGCCGTCTTCCAATCTCCTTCGTGCATCTAGGATATTCTGAAGAGAACCAAATCCTACAGCATTCAGGACTGCATAATATAATTTCGAACATTTATGGTGGAATTCACACCCTATATTAAATAAACTAGTACCGTTCACTGAGATATATACGTTGCTCAAGGCGGAATTGTTAAAATATAATGGGTTTAGGGTATAATCTCCAGAAATGGCTGGTTCATAGTTAATGAATTTTGACCCTGCCCTAGAATACAGGTTTTAAATAGAGTTTTATCATATATATACGTTACTGCTTCATTATTTTGGGCGAGTGCTCTGTTGATAGCTAGTAATCCAGAAGGGAAAAGGGTTAATCTATCAATCCATAAACGGCCCATATTTATATTATATTTATAGTTAGCAGTAGCCATATCACCGCCAATAACCCATTTATTGCTATTTAACTCTAAACGTATTCTTACATCTACGTTATCCAGTAAATATTCATTAATGGATGTAATATCCAGCAATAATTTATAGCACGTATATATCCCCTGTTCTTTCATATTAGCAATTTTCTCACCCTGATCTATCGTGGTCGTCGCAAAATACTGTGTATCAATTTTATTGGGTACCATTAGCGCCTCTTCTTTATAAAAATGCGCTAGATGCTTAAATCTATCGATTTTATTTCTAGAAAGAGTCGTTAGCAGCTTTATAGATGCCCAATATGAAAATAAAGAATTACTTTCAACTACTTGTTCATTAAAATACACCACCACTGTTTTAAAAAGTGTTTGTGATAATCCATTAGGTACTGTCACTTTTTTTCCCGTTTCTATGGCGACGTCACCTTCTGTTAATTCTATTCCCAATTCTAGGGCTACGGATGACATATCCAGGAAATGAAAAGGAATGCCAAGGATTCTGAATTCAATATATGAGTCTTTAAATTTATTAATTCCTAAATTATCAGGTAAAATATCTATATTTTTCCTGCTAGCTATAGTAGACTCAATCATTCGTGCTGTATTTAGTTTGGGAAATCCATCTGTTATCGCCACTGTATAACTCTCCAAAGGGGATTGCAGCCCCGCTCCTTGTGTACTAGTAGTATTCATGCTGGCTGCTATAAGGGGAATGAATTACATTTTAAGCAAACACGTCAGTATATCTCTTCCTACTATTATTATTCTATTTGGTGAAACTACGAATAAGTGCTAATTTGGTGGCCTTAGCTTTTCTCGATTTTTTCCGCCTTTTACCACCACCTAAAATCTGTCGTCTTACTCCCTTCAATGATTCGATCCCATGCTTCTTAATTTACTTTATAAAGGTATGTTCACCTGTTCGCATGTCTTGCAATACATTCTGACCCACACTTAAGACGGCAGGAGTGAGTGTTCTCATTTAAAATGGAGTAAAACAGCGAGTTCAACGACGGAAACGAATTCGTAGGCAAGATGGAACAATAGGACTAGACCAGGTTTTGGTGAACAAACCCAAGGGTAATTGTTGACTACAATAAATTCATGAAAGGTGTTGACCACTTTGATCAAATGGTAAAGTATTACCATTTCGTCAGGAAAAGTCTTAAATGGACCAAGATAATAACATTTTATTTCCTGCATATGGCTTTGCAGAATGCATTTGCATTGTACAAGGCCAACACCAATGACCGCAAGAAACTAGCACTGCTCCAGTTTCACGAGGTGGCTATTTGGGCCTTATTGAAATGGGACAAGGAAGAGTGGCCTGCAACAACAACATCACATTTAGTTCATGCTCCAGACATCAATGATGACACTGGTCCTGTCTATGCTGCTGACCCGTCAACACCTGGCCCGTCGGGTGTGAGGCGCCCTCTGTTCACGTCGACACCTCGTGCTGAAGCCGAACCTGAATCTGATGACGATATTTCTGCTGCTACACTGACGTTTGAAGACACTGTTGAGAGCGAGGAATCAGACTCTAGTATCCAACCAACACGGAGACCACAGGGACGTATTGTTGCTTCAGAGCATCGTCTGAACTACAAGTTGAAGCATGAAGTTGTGAAACTCCCCAAACGTCGCAGGTGTCACGTGTGTGCAAGGTCGGGTATAAGGAAGGAGACTGGAATAGGATGCAAGACCTGCGATATTGGACTGTGTGTCATTCTGTGTTACACCAATTATCACCGGAAAAGGGTGTATTGGGTGGAGTAGTAACCACCCACACCAGCTTCACTCCACCTACGAACATCTGTTGAGCAACTTCAGGAATCGGTACCTGAAGGAGGTGGAGTGGAGAGAAAATGCTCAACTTATTTGTCTACAATCGTCTTTCCCTTGGTAAGTACACATAATTGGCCTAGGTTGTTGTAGTATTGTAGTCTATTTTCTTAGGAATATTTTGATACCTAAATGACAATTGTAGCACGAAAACTAACGTAAGTATACACGAAACACCACAAACTATTTTTGTGGGTGTTGCGGGTGTCAGTTTGAGTGTCCCAAGCGGGTTCCAGGTGGGTGTTTTCGGGCGTCTCTACAGGTGTGGCTTCCGAAGAATTTTATTTTATATGCATATGTCTGTGTAGGGGAATTTTATTCCGAACACTATACAACAAAAAAAAAAAAAAACGGTGTGCAACAAGTATAGACTTGAAAAACATGAACGCAGTAAAAACTTTTGACGATCACGGGTACGAACAGGCGTAAGATTTTATTAGCTGCAAATTTATTTGACGATCTGTTGACCAATTCTACCCATGTTCTTATAGAACATTCTATTGCGAACACATTGCTACAAAAATGAATTACGTAGCTCGAGAATTAATGTCAGGACAGTGAAATAAGTTTAAACTTTCAAAGCCCTGTATCCCAACAGTGTCGTCACTGCTGAAATCATGGCTAACACTTTGGCCACTTCCCACACTCGTGCGGGTGACCCCCGACCATCATTATAAATTTATAGGCATATGTCTGGGTAGGGAATTTTATTGCGAGTTCAGTGATATAAAATTTAACGCTGTAGGACTAATGTGGAGCTGACAACAAACAAAAGAGTATGAACATTTTGTTGCTGTGTGGGCGTCACGGAGAGTGATTCTTCGTTTTTATTTATTTCGTGGAGGGATAGCTAATGCTTTGGTGACATTTTATATATATATGATTTTGTAGAGAATTTTATTGCCAACACATTGATACAAAAATGAAATACGTAGCTTGAGAATTGATGTCAGGGGAGTGAAAAGATTATACACTTTTTGGTGTTTACGCTCAAGAGCCCAAAACTCCACCCTCACAAGGCACTTTTTTTCACTAGTGCCGGGCGCGGGAAAGTGTTACACTCCCAACATAGTCTTCATGACTATTGCACTCCCAAAATAGTCGTCATGACTATTACACTCCCAACATCATCATCATGACTATTGCACTCCCAACATAATCATCCTGACTATTACTCTCCCAACATAGTTATCATGACTATTATACTCCCAACATCGTTGTCATGACTTTTACACTCCCAATATAGTCATCATGATTATTACTCTCCCAACATAATCATCATGACTATAACTCACCAAACATAGTCATCATGTCAATAACACTGCCAACATAGTCATCATGACGATAACACTGCCAACATAGTCGTCATGACTTTTACACTCCAAACATAGTCATCATGACTATTACGCTCCCAATATAGTCGTCATGACTATGTCATGACGACTCACCTTCGAGGTCAACCCCGGAACTCACAGTTCCTGCGACGGCTCTGGAACCAATCGTATTGGTGTAAGCCATTTCATTGGAGACTTTCAGCGCCGTGGAGAGGGAAGACCTGCTGCCTGGGTAATAGCTTCTCCCCCAATTAACCAACCCTGGCTTTGCGCCCTGGTGAGGCCACTCCAGACCGACAACCAGAGCACAACTCCATAGTCTCCTGAGACTGATGGATGCCTACTACTAATTACACTCCCAACATAGACATCATGACTATTACACCCCCAACATAGTCAACATGACTATTACACTTCCATCATAGTCATCATGAATATTACACTCCCAACATCGTCATCATGACTATTACACCCCAACACAGTCATCATTACTATTACACTCCCAACATAGTCATCATGACTATTACTCGCCCAACATTTTTATCGTTGTTACGGCCCTATTGGGTCGCAACTGGGTTCTTCTCTGATCTTATTAGAGTTTGGGTATCCGGCCCCAAGTTAGTAGTGGCTTTCAAGAGGTGTGTTCCGTAACGCAAGTAAATTAAAGGGGAAGGGATACAAATACACTAAATTAAATATATAATTACCACCACCAATAAATAAATATATATACTGTCACACGGGGGGTATAAATATTAATTGTGCAGAATCGTCTTCGTCTGAGGACAAACAATCGAACCCATACTCCCAGGAGCAACGCAACTGGTATGTACAAGACGCCTTAATCCACTTGACCATCAAATACTTCGTAACAATCGTGACTATTACACTCCCAACATAATCATCATGACTATTACACTTCCAACATAGTCATCATTACTTTTACACTCCCAACATAGTCATCATGACTATTACACTCCAAACATTGTCGTCATGACTATTGCACTCCCAACATCGTCATTAAGACTATTGCACACCCAACATAGTCATCATGACTATTATACTCCCAACATGGTCATCATGACTATTACACCCCCAACACCGTCATCATGACTGTAACACTCCCAACATATTTATCATGACTATTACGCTCCCAACATAATCATCATGACTATTACTCTTCGAACATCGTCATCCCTACTATTACTGTCCCAACATCATGACTATTTCACTCCCAACATAGTCATCATGACATTTACACTGCCAACATAGTCATCATGACTACTACACTCCCAACATAGTCAACATGACTATTATATTCCTATCATCGCCATCATGACTATTACACTCAAACATAGTCATCATGACTATTACACTGCCAACATAGTCATCATGACTATTACACTCCCAACACAGTCACCATGACTATTACACTCCCAACACAGTCATCATGACTATTACACTCCCAACATAGTCATCATAACTATTACACTCTCAACATAGTTATCATGGCAATTACACTGCCAACATAGTCTCAATGACTATTACACTCTCATTACGTCTTGACTATTACAGTCCCAACATAGTCATCATGACTATAACACTCGCAACAGTCATCATGTATTTTACACTCCTAACATAGTCATCGTGATTATTACACTCCCAACATAATCATCATGTCTATTACACTCCCAACATAGTCATCATGACTATTACATTCCCAACATAGTCATCATGACTATTACTTTCCCAATATAGTCATCATGACTATTACATTCTCAGCATAGTTATTATGAGTATTACACTCCCAACATAATCTTGACTATTCCAACATAGTAATGCCTTCCCAGCATCATCATCGGTACAAATAGTAGAAAAAACCCGATTATGTACTGTAGTTCGTGTAACACCGTCACCACCACTACTTGCGGGCTATTCATGCCCGTGCCACCTCTTGGGTGGCTTAATCTTCATAAATCTTCACCACCACTATCATTATCCCCCCTCCCTCCCCGACCATCACCATTTACACCATCACAACAAAAACCACTATTCCCACCCATAGACTTTTACAATGACTGTTAAGTATTACTATATTGCCAGGTAACTATATTTTGTATTATCTAGGATATAATTATGGCTAGTAGTGCTGGATGGTATGGGTAGGCTGGAATCATAATAATTATACTCTCCAGTGGCCAAGTGAGTAGAGCGACGGGATTCCAGTCCCCGTTAAGGCAGAAAAAATGAGGTGTCTTCCAGTGACAGTCTGCGTCTCCTCGGGCTCTCCCAGGGTGTTTGAAGTATACACAATGAGGCCTGGGGAGTGGGAGAGGTGTGCTGCAGTTGAGCAGCAATACACAGTACTCGACGCACAGAAACAACTTGCTGCACACGCCCTCGGCAAACGTCAGACAAAGGTCTCACACCGTAAAAATAAGGACAAGAAAGATGAAGTAAAAGAGCGCCGCCAGAGGATGGTGAGAATTACACTGGATAACGGGAAGGTTCCCCCACGCCACCCTCCACCAACCCGCGCAATCGTCTCCCACTGAACACTGCGAGAATGAAGGATTTACTTTAATTTAATTTATTTTAATTTTAAAGTGCACTGCTTTTTAATATTTAACCTGTTAGGTGTTTATCCATACATGTAGCGAGAATTTAAATGTACATATACCTTATACAACAATTGGTTGTTATAAATAAACTACAGTATAATGTGTGTTAGTTTTATTTTAACCGTATAATGGGTTAGTGTAATTGGTTAATATGACTGTTGGGGAAGCCAGAACATGCATGTTATCTGTGGTGTCTTGTAGGTGGTACAGCTCTCTTTGACTTCTCATGGATAGCAAGCTTTCCAGCCAACATGTTAGGCTATAATACTTGCACAAACATGTAAAGTACAGGTGTGACACATGAAATGAAAAGTGTAATAATAATTATAATAATAATAATGGGGCTTACTCTTTGTTTGGGATTGATCCACTACATAACAGCAATGAACTATCCAATATTCTCGGACTGGACGGTAGAGCGACGGTCTCGCTTCGTGCAGGTCAGCGTTCAATCCCTCACCTTCCAAGAATGAGACCATCATTCTGTGTGTGAATGAGATACACAGAAACTATCTAGTTAGAATTAAACGAAAAAATAAAAACCTTATAATAGGAGTTATTTACTGGCCACCAAACTTATTCAGAATGGAAGCAGAGCATCTATGGGATGAAATATCTAGGTCAAACAGTATTTGTGTCACGGGTGACTTTAATTTTAGTGGAATAAACTGAATTAACAGAACAGGGAATAACGAATCAGAAGACTTTCTAGAATTAATTGACGATTGCTTTCTTAGACAACACAATAAGGAACCAATGCGAGAAAATAATATTATATTATTTAGTAATCATGACTATTACGCTCCCAACATAATCATCATGACTATTACTCTCCCAACAT
The DNA here is from genome assembly GCF_040958095.1 of Procambarus clarkii. NCBI lineage: Eukaryota > Metazoa > Arthropoda > Malacostraca > Decapoda > Cambaridae > Procambarus > Procambarus clarkii. The sequence goes on along the minus strand of NC_091213.1, from coordinate 21,398,195 downwards.
AGTCTTCATAACTATTACACTCCCAACATACTCTTCATGACTATTACAGTCCCAACATAGTCATCATTACTATTACACTCCCAACATTCGTCATCATGACTATTACACTCCCAACATAGTCATCATTACTATTACACTCCCAACATAGTCATCGTGAATATTACACTCCCAACATCGTCATCATGACTATTACAACCCCAACATAGTATCATTACTATTACACTCCCAACATCGTCATCATGACTATAACATTCCTAATATAGTAATCATGCCAATTACTCTCCAAACATCTTCATCATGACTATTACTTTCCCAACATCTTCTTCTTGACTATTACACTCCCAACATAGACATCATGACTATTACACCCCCAACATAGTCAAAATGACTATTACACTCCCATCATAGTCATCATTACTATTACACTCCCAACATAGTCATCATGACTATTACTCTCCCAACATTTTTCTCGTGACTATTACACTCCCAACATAATCATCATTACTTTTACACTCCCAACATAGTCATCATGACTGTTACAATCCCAACATCGACATCATGACTATTACACTCCCAACATAGTCATAGTAGTGAAGTTGAGGACTACGACCGCGCGCGCGGCACCTGCCAGGTGGCACTCCCCTTCAGGTGAGTGCCAGCCGACAGGTGCCACGCGCGTCGTCGTAGTCCTCAGGGGTTTTGGGGATTTTTCCGGAAGTTTTGGCGCGTTTCGGACTCGTGTGAGCGTCCGGTTTTTGGGTATGTGGACAGGAAAGAGGGGAGGTCATGTTGTTGGGTGCAATCAGTAAAGAGGCAAAACAGATTGGGATCAAACTCAACCCCTCAAGTCAAAGGCCATGCCCATAAAAATAGCGAAGCCCAACACAGTACAGGGTCAACCAATAGAATGGGTCGACACCTATCAGTATCTAGGAATCATCCTGGACACACACATGAATTTTAAGGCTGAGGTCACTTACTTGAGAGAGCGAACTGCGGCCCGAACGGCAATCCTCAGGTCGCTAACCTCCCTTTCTGGAGGAGCCAATCTGCAAGTCCTTCGCACATACTATGTACAGGCAGTCAGATCAGTGATCGATTATGCCGCACCTGCACTCACAAATCTATCACACCAACAGTGGAAAAAGCTTGAAGTTGCCCAAAACAATGCTATGAGAGCTGCACTGGGAGCCCCCATGTGGACCAGGCTTGAAACTCTTAGACTGGAGACGGGTTTGCCCGCTCTACAAGAAAGAATATCACAAAGGACAGCTACAATTATCAGTAAGATAATTATTTCTTCTGATCCAATCCCAGTACGGCAGGCCTTGGTGGTTGGACTAGGCCAAAACAATGGAAACTCTTGGGTTGCAAGAGCAGGAAAAGTCCTAAACAGACTACATTTAAAAAACATGATTCTTGATAGAGAGGGTGATCATCCACACCCAAATTACACTCCTTCCGCGCCGTGGGAAGAGCCTACTTTCAAAATAGTAATAGAACGTCTTCCAATGAAAAAGGCTGCCTATGATCCGACAATCCTAAGGCGCATAATAGAAGAGCAAATGTATAGCATTGCAGTAGCAGGAGCCACCTACATCTTCACAGACGGATCGGTGGACACAGAAAATGAGAGTGCTGGCGCTGCTCTTTGCACGACCAGCGTACAGGCATATTGGAGACTGGGAGGACTAGTATCATCAACCCAAACTGAGGAGTTTGCCATACAACAGGCATTCGCATATGTGATTGCACAAAACACTCAAAATGCAATCATACACACAGACTCAAAAGCTGCACTTCAAATACTACGACAAAAACAGTGGAAAGATAATGTGGAAATAATTACCACCATTTTGTATCTTGGAGCAGTCGCTAAAGGCAAAGGACTCAACATAACTTTAAACTGGATCCCATCCCATATTGGAATCCCATTAAATGAAAAAGCTGATGAAATTGCTAAATTGGCAACTCGTCATCCAGTGATACATAAAACAATTCAACCCAGCCTAGAGAACATAAAAAACATCATCACCAAAAAACTCTCACATCTCAACAAAGCCTACCTGCACCAGAGAATAGCTGAAGGTTCGCCATCTGCAATATGGTATCTTCAGGCAACCAAATTAGAAAGGTTAAATATACCAAAAGGAATCCACAGGGAAATAGCAGTTAGGTTATATAGACTACGTCTAGGTTACAGATGCAACTGGGAGATTGGTGAACCCCGACAGAGAGAGTGCATCTTCTGCCAAACTGTCACAGAAAAGCCATTACTTCACTATCTTCTGGAATGTGAAGCAACCAATGACCCTAGAAGAGCTTTAAGAGTTCCTGAATCATGCAGTGGCCAACCTGAAGCCATCAACACAGCCACTCTCCTGGTCAACAAAGGTGTCCAGCAGCTGGACACCCTCATAAAGACTGTGAAGCAGTATCCTCCCCCGCGATAGCAGCTTGATGGTTAAATGCAACCTCAGAATACTGAGAAAAAAAAATTGTACCACTTACGGGCTATTCATGCCCGTGCCACCTCTTGGGTGGCTTAATCTTTATCAATCAATCAATCCTTACCACTATCAACTGCCTCAACAATGCTAGAATAAAAAGATAACAAATATGAGTGGGATTGGGCGGTTATAAATAGGGGCTTCATAAGAACAAAGGCAAGTGCAGAAGGCCTATTGGCCTATACGAGGCAGCTCCAATTAATAACCACCCAATCCCACTCATATACATGTCCAACCCATGCTTGAAACAATCGAGGGACCCCACCTCCACAATGTTACGCGGCAATTGGTTTCACAAATCAACAACCCTGTTACTGAACCAGTATATACCCAAGTCTTTCCTAAATCTAAACTTATCCAATTTATACCCATTGTTTCGTGTTCTGTCTTGTGTTGATTCTTTTAATACCCTATTAATATCCCCTTTGTTATGTCCATTCACCCACTTGTAAACCTCTATCGTGTCACCCCTAACTCTTCGCCTTTCTAGTGAATGCAACTTAAGCTTTGTTAATCTTTCTTCATATGAAAGATTTCTAATTTGGGGAATTAACTTAGTCATCCTACGCTGGACACGTTCAAGTGAATTTATATCCATTCTATAATATGGCGACCAAAACTGAACTGCATAATCTAAATGGGGCCTAACTAGAGCAAGATATAGCTTGAGAACCACACCAGGTGTCTTATTACTAACGCTGCGATTAATAAATCCAAGTGTCCGATTTGCCTTATTACGAACATTTATGCATTGATCCTTGTGTTTGAAATTCTTACTAATCATAACTCCCAGATCCCTTTCGCAATCCGACTTCGCAATCTCAACACCATCTAGCTCGTATCTTGTAACTCTATCATCATTACCTAACCTCAGAACTTTACATTTATCAGCATTAAACTGGATCTGCCAATCCTTTGACCATTTCAAAACACTATCTAGATCAACTTGAAGTGATAGTGAGTCCTCCTCCGAATTTATGGTTTAATTTATTTAGTGGCTCGGAAAGCTCCTCTTTGCATTCTTTAAGCACCCTGGCAAACACTTCATCCGGCCCTGGGGATTTGTTTGGTTTGAGTTTTTCTAATTGTTTAATTACATCCTCCCTGGTAACTACTAAACTAGTCAACCTGTTCTCATCCCCACCCACATAGACTTGTTCGGCTGAAGGCATATTGTTAAGTTCATCTTTAGTAAATACAGATATAAAATATTTGTTAAAAATACTACTCATATCCTTGTCATTATCCGTTATTTGACCTGTCTCAGATTTTAATGGACCTATCCTTTCCCTAGTCATTTCCCTTCCTCGTATGAGCCAATAGGCCTTCTGCAGTTGCCTTTGTTCGTATGTTCGTAAATTGGATAAGTTTAGATTTAGGAAAGACTTAGGTAAATACTGGTTCGGTAACAGGGTTGTTGATTTGTGGAACCAATTGCCGCGTAACATGGTGAAGGTGGGGTCCCTCGATTGTTTCAAGCATGGGTTGGACATGTATATGAGTGGGATTGGGTGGTTATAAATAGTAGCTGCCTCGAATGGGCCAATAGGCCTTCTGCAGTTGCCTTTGTTCTTATGTTCTTAAGTCAGAGTGGGAAAATGTTGTAAGTGGAGTGCCTCAAGGCTCTGTCCTGGGCCCTCTGTTGTTTATAATATATATAAATGATTTAGATTCAGGTTTGAGTAGTAACAATTGCAAATTTGCCGATGATACAAAAATCGGTAGGGAAATTAATACGGAAGAGGACTCACTATCTCTTCAAGTTGATCTAAATAGGGTTTTGAAATGGTCAAAGGATTGGCAGATGCAGTTTAATGCTGATAAATGTAAAGTTTCGAGGCTAGGTAATGATGATAGAGTTACAAGATACGAGCTAGATGGTGTTGAGATTGCGAAGTCGGATTCCGAAAGGGATCTGGGAGTTATGATTAGTAAGAATTTAAAACAAAAGGATCAATGCATGAATGTTCAGAATCTACAGCAACGAGATGTCACCAGGAAAGAACTATAGAACTTCTTTATAGAGAAGTTAATGTAAAAAGAAATTACTTTAATTTAGTAAATGGTGTTAACTCGGAACAATTAGTTCAATTTTTAATTTCCCATCGGATAGTAAAGCACCTACACACCTTCGGAAAGTTTTCTGGAACAGTATTAAATGTTGAAAACATAAGAACATAAGAACATAAGAACAAAGGTAACTGCAGAAGGCCTATTGGCCCATACGAGGCAGCTCCTATTCTATAACCACCCAATCCCACTCATATACTTGTCCAACCCGTGCTTGAAACAATCGAGGGACCCCACCTCCACAATGTTACGCGGCAATTGGTTCCACAAATCAACAACCCTGTTACTGAACCAGTATTTACCCAAGTCTTTCCTAAATCTAAACTTATCCAATTTATATCCATTGTTTCGTGTTCTGTCCTGTGTTGATACTTTTAATACCCTATTAATATCCCCCCGGTTATGTCCATTCATCCACTTGTAAACCTCTATCATGTCACCCCTAACTCTTCGCCTTTCCAGTGAATGCAACTTAAGCTTTGTTAATCTTTCTTCATATGAAAGATTTCTAATTTGGGGAATTAACTTAGTCATCCTACGCTGGACACGTTCAAGTGAATTTATATCCATTCTATAATATGGCGACCAAAACTGAACTGCATAATCTAAATGGGGCCTAACTAGAGCAAGATATAGCTTGAGAACCACACCAGGTGTCTTGTTACTAACGCTGCGATTAATAAATCCAAGTGTCCGATTTGCCTTATTACGAACATTTATGCATTGATCCTTTTGTTTTAAATTCTTACTAATCATAACTCCCAGATCCCTTTCGCAATCCGACTTCGCAATCACAACACCATCTAGCTCGTATCTTGTAACTCTATCATCATTACCTAACCTCAGAACTTTACATTTACCAGCATTAAACTGCATCTGCCAATCCTTTGACCATTTCAAAACCCTATCTAGATCAACTTGAAGTGATAGTGAGTCCTCCTCCGAATTAATTTCCCTACCGATTTTCGTATCATCGGCAAATTTGCAAATGTTGCTACTCAAACCTGAATCTAAATCATTTATATATATTATAAACAACAGAGGTCCCAGGACAGAGCCTTGAGGCACTCCACTTACAACATTTTCCCACTCTGACTTGATTCCATTTATACTAACTCTCTGTTTCCTTTGGTATAGCCATGCCCTAATCCAGCTTAATATAGCACCCCCAATACCATGAGACTCTATTTTTTTAATCAGTCTTTCATGTGGCACTGTATCAAAAGCTTTGCTAAAGTCAAGGTATACAACATCGCAATCCTTACCACTATCAACTGCCTCAACAATGCTAGAATAAAAAGATAACAAATTTGTTAAACATGAACGGCCATTTATAAAACCATGTTGCGACTCAATTATTAATTTAAGTTTTTCAAGATGAAGACGAATTTTATTTGCTATTATAGATTCGAGTAACTTTCCCACAATAGACGTTAGGCTAATTGGTCGATAGTTAGACGCAAGTGATCTATCTCCTTTCTTAAAAACTGGTATCACATTAGCAACTTTCCAAAACTCTGGCACTCTGCCTGACTCTATTGATTTATTAAATATGGTTGACAGTGGGTCACAAAGCTCCTCTTTGCATTCTTTAAGCACCCTGGCAAACACTTCATCCGGCCCTGGGGATTTGTTTGGTTTGAGTTTTACTATTTGTTTAAGAACATCCTCCCTGGTAACTGCTAAACTCGTCAACCTGTCCTCGTCCCCACCCACATAGACTTGTTCGGCTGAAGGCATATTGTTAAGTTCCTCTTTAGTAAATACAGATACAAAATATTTATTAAAAATACTACTCATCTCTTCATCACTATCTGTTATTTGACCTGTCTCAGTTTTTAATGGACCTATCCTTTCCCTAGTCTTAGTACGATATAACTGAAAAAACCCTTTAGAATTTGTCTTTGCTTGCCCTGCTATGCGAACTTCATAGTTCCTTTTTGCTTTCCTTATCTCTTTTTTAACATTTCTAACCAGTTGTACGAATTCCTGTTCTAAAGTGACCTCCCCATTTTTAATCCTTTTGTACCAAGCTCTCTTTTTACCTATAAGGTTCTTCAAATTCTTTGTTATCCACTTTGGGTCATTAGTATACGATCTATTCAATTTGTATGGTATACTACGTTCCTGTGCTTTGTTTAGAATATTCTTAAATAAGTTATATATTGAATCCACATCGAAATCCCCATTTAAGTCACCTATCGCTGGGTTCATGTCTCGCTCCAAGACCGGCCCACACCCCATACCCAAGCCTTTCCAATCAATTTGACCCAAAAAATTTCTTAGGCTATTAAAATCAGCTTTTCGAAAATCTGGCACTTTAACAGAATTTTCTCCTACTGGTCTATTCCATTCTATGCTAAATCTGATTTCTTTGTGATCACTGCTCCCTAGCTCACTCCCTATTTCGATGTCATTAATTTGCGTTTCCCTGTTAGTTAACACTAAATCTAAAATATTATTTTCCCGTGTTGGTTCCTTAATGTGTTGCGTAAGAAAGCAATCGTCAATTAATTCTAGAAAATCTTCTGCTTCACTATTCCCTGTTTTGTTCAACCAGTTTATTCCGCTAAAATTAAAGTCACCCATGACATAAATACTGTTAGATCTAGATGCTCTAGATATTTCATCCCATAGATGCTTTGCTTCCATTCTGTCTAAATTTGGTGGCCTATATATTACTCCTATTATAATATTACTAGCTTTTTCGTTTAATTCAATCCAAATAGTTTCTGTGTGTGGCTCTGTTTTGATTCCCTCTTTGAGACTACATTTCAAATTGTCCCTAACATATATGGCTACTCCACCTCCTCGTCTAATATATCTATCTGTGTGAAATAGTTTAAATCCATATATTTGATATTCAGCTAATAGTTCTCTATTTTCTACATTCATCCACGTTTCGGTAAGTGCAATAATATCTATTTTTTCTGTGCAGACAAGAGCATTTAATTCGTTAATTTTATTTCTTAGACTTCTACTGTTAGTGTAATATACCCTAAGTGAATTGTTATTTTGCGGACCTTCTCTTTCCCTGATCGTTTTGCCAATTCCTTTCTCCCACAAACACATACTTTTATTACCTCCTTCCTCCAAATCAATTCCCATACCTCTATCTACTAACAGTTTAAACCCAAACAAACACCTCTAACCACTTCTTCTAGCGAGTTCGCAACAGCAACAACCCCAGCTCTCGATAGATGCACCCCATCACGAGCATACATTTCATTTCTTCCATAGAAGTGTTCCCAGTTGTCTATGAAAGATATTGCATTTGATTTGCAATATCTTTCCAGCCGGCAATTGACACCAAGTGCCCTCGATATCCATTCATTTCCCACTCCCTTTCTTGGAAGAATGCCACATATGATCGGGATTCCTCCCTTGCTCCTAACTAACTCTATGGCTGTTTTATACCTCTGAATCAGTTCCTCACTCCTAACTCGACCAACATCATTTCCTCCCACGCTAATGCAAATAATGGGATTGTTCCCATTACCAGCCATAATATCATTCATGTTGTTTATAATATCACCAATGCCAGCTCCGGGATAGCAAACCCTTAACCTGTTCCCCCTATCTCTAGCACAAAACGTTCTATCCAAATACCTTATCTGGGAATCTCCCACAACTAATGTTTGCTTAGGTACTTCCTTTACTTTCTGAGGGGCCTGCGCTTCCTTTCTCTTCGTTGCTTTCCCTTTTGCGCGATCCACAGTCTCACCACAGCAACTAGAGCTAGTGAAATAGAGAAATAAATCTAGAAAGTGAACATCTAGAAAATTGTTACTAGAAAATTACCCTGTCTCTAGATAAGTTGTATGAGTGAACTAGTTTGAGAACCATCTAGTAGGTTCTCTAGAAACGTTGATGTAATCAGTGGGGAACATAAGAACAAAGGCCTCTGCAGAAGGCCTATTGGCCCATACGAGGCAGCTCCTATTTTTAACCACCCAATCCCACTCATATACATGTCCAACCCATGCTTGAAACAATCGAGGGACCCCACCTCTACAATGTTACGCGGCAATTGGTTCCACAAATCAACAACCCTGTTACTGAACCAGTATTTACCCAAGTCTTTTCTAAATCTAAACTTATCCAATTTATACCCATTGTTTCGTGTTCTGTCTTGTGTTGATACTTTTAATACCCTAATAATATCCCCTTTGTTATGTCCATTCACCCACTTGTAAACCTCTATCGTGTAAGAACATAAGAACATAAGAACAAAGGTAACTGCAGAAGGCCTATTGGCCCATACGAGACAGCTCCTATTCTATAACCACCCAATCCCACTCATATACTTGTCCAACCCGCGCTTGAAACAATCGAGGGACCCCACCTCCACCACGTTACGCGGCAATTGGTTCCACAAATCTACAACCCTGTTACTGAACCAGTATTTACCCAAGTCTTTCCTAAATCTAAACTTATCCAATTTATACCCATTGTTTCGTGTTCTGTCCTGTGTTGATACTTTTAATACCCTATTAATATCCCCCTTGTTATGGCCATTCACCCACTTGTAAACCTCTATCATGTCGCCCCTAACTCTTCGCCTTTCCAGTGAATGCAACTTAAGCTTTGTTAATCTTTCTTCATATGAAAGATTTCTAATTTGGGGAATTAACTTAGTCATCCTACGCTGGACACGTTCAAGTGAATTTATATCCATTCTATAATATGGCGACCAAAACTGAACTGCATAATCTAAATGGGGCCTAACTAGAGCAAGATATAGCTTGAGAACCACACCAGGTGTCTTGTTACTAACGCTGCGATTAATAAATCCAAGTGTCCGATTTGCCTTATTACGAACATTTATGCATTGATCCTTTTGTTTTAAATTCTTACTAATCATAACTCCCAGATCCCTTTCGCAATCCGACTTCGCAATCAAAACACCATCTAGCTCGTATCTTGTAACTCTATCATCATTACCTAACCTCAGAACTTTACATTTATCAGCATTAAACTGCATCTGCCAATCCTTTGACCATTTCAAAACCCTATCTACATCAACTTGAAGTGATAGTGAGTCCTCCTCCGAATTAATTTCCCTACCGATTTTCGTATCATCGGCAAATTTGCAAATGTTGCTACTCAAACCTGAATCTAAATCATTTATATATATTATAAACAACAGAGGTCCCAGGACAGAGCCTTGAGGCACTCCACTTACAACATTTTCCCACTCTGACTTGATTCCATTTATACTAACTCTCTGTTTCCTTTGGTATAGCCATGCCCTAATCCAGCTTAATATAGCACCCCCAATACCATGAGACTCTATCTTTTTAATCAGTCTTTCATGTGGCACTGTATCAAAAGCTTTGCTAAAGTCAAGGTATACAACATCGCAATCCTTACCACTATCAACTGCCTCAACAATGCTAGAATAAAAAGATAACAAATTTGTTAAACATGAACGGCCATTTATAAAACCATGCTGCGACTCAACTATTAATTTATGTTTTTCAAGATGAAGACGAATTTTATTTGCTATTATGGATTCGAGTAACTTTCCCACAATAGACGTTAGGCTAATTGGTCGATAGTTAGACGCAAGTGATCTATCTCCTTTCTTAAAAACTGGTATCACATTAGCAACTTTCCAAAACTCTGGCACTCTGCCTGACTCTATTGATTTATTAAATATGGTTGACAGTGGGTCACAAAGCTCCTCTTTGCATTCTTTAAGCACCCTGGCAAACACTTCATCCGGCCCTGGGGATTTGTTTGGTTTGAGTTTTACTATTTGTTTAAGAACATCCTCCCTGGTAACTGCTAAACTCGTCAACCTGTCCTCATCCCCACCCACATAGACTTGTTCGGCTGAAGGCATATTGTTAAGTTCCTCTTTAGTAAATACAGATACAAAATATTTATTAAAAATACTACTCATCTCTTCATCACTATCTGTTATTTGACCTGTCTCAGTTTTTAATGGACCTATCCTTTCCCTAGTCTTAGTACGATATAACTGAAAAAACCCTTTAGGATTTGTCTTTGCTTGCCCTGCTATGCGAACTTCATAGTTTCTTTTTGCTTTCCTTATCTCTTTTTTAACATTTCTAACCAGTTGTACGAATTCCTGTTCTAAAGTGACCTCCCCATTTTTAATCCTTTTGTACCAAGCTCTCTTTTTACCTATAAGGTTCTTCAAATTCTTTGTTATCCACTTTGGGTCATTAGTATTCGATCTATTCAATTTGTATGGTATACTACGTTCCTGTGCTTTGTTTAGAATATTCTTAAATAAGTTATATATTGAATCCACATCGAAATCCCCTTTTACGTCACCTGTCGCTGGGTTCCCATACCCCATACCCAAGACTTTCCAATCTATTTGACCCAAAAAATTTCTTAGGCTATTAAAATCAGCTTTTCGAAAATCTGGCACTTTAACAGAATTTTCTCCTACTGGTCTATTCCATTCTATGCTAAATCTGATTTCTTTGTGATCACTGCTCCCTAGCTCACTCCCTATTTCGATGTCATTAATTTGCGTTTCCCTGTTAGTTAACACTAAATCTAAAATATTATTTTCCCGCGTTGGTTCCTTAATGTGTTGCGTAAGAAAGCAATCGTCAATTAATTCTAGAAAATCTTCTGCTTCACTATTCCCTGTTTTGTTCAACCAGTTTATTCCACTAAAATTAAAGTCACCCATGACATAAATACTGTTAGATCTAGATGCTCAAGATATTTCATCCCATATGTGCTTTGCTTCCATTCTGTGTAAATTTGGTGGCCTATATATTACTCCTATTATAATATTATTTGCTTTTTCGTTTAATTCTATCCAAATAGTTTCTGTGTGTGGCTCTGTTTTGATTCCCTCTTTGAGACTACATTTCAAATTGTCCCTAACATATATGGCTACACCACCTCCTCGTCTAATATATCTATCTGAGTGAAATAGTTTAAATCCATATATTTGATATTCAGCTAATAGTTCTCTATTTTCTACATTCATCCACGTTTCGGTAAGTGCAATAATATCTATTTTTTCTGTGCAGACAAGAGCATTTAATTCGTTAATTTTATTTCTTAGACTTCTACTGTTAGTGTAATATACCCTAAGTGAATTGTTATTTTGCGGACCTTCTCTTTCCCTGATCGTTTTGCCAATTCCTTTCTCCCACAAACACATACTTTTATTACCTCCTTCCTCCAAATCAATTCCCATACCTCTATCTACTAACAGTTTAAACCCAAACAAACACCTCTAACCACTTCTTTCAACGAGTTCGCAACAGCAACAACCCCAGCTCTCGATAGATGCACCCCATCACGAGCATACATTTCATTTTTTCCGTAGAAGTGTTCCCAGTTGTCTATGAAAGATATTGCATTTGATTTGCAATATCTTTCCAGCCGGCAATTGACACCAAGTGCCCTCGATATCCATTCATTTCCCACTCCCTTTCTTGGAAGAATGCCACATATGATCGGGATTCCTCCCTTGCTCCTAACTAATTCTATGGCTGTTTTATACCTCTGCATCAGTTCCTCACTCCTAACTCGACCAACATCATTTCCTCCCACGCTAATGCAAATAATGGGATTGTTCCCATTACCAGCCATAATATCATTCATGTTGTTTATAATATCACCAATGCCAGCTCCGGGATAGCAAACCCTTAACCTGTTCCCCCTATCTCTAGCACAAAACGCTCTATCCAAATACCTTATCTGGGAATCTCCCACAACTAATGTTTGCTTAGGTACTTCCTTTACTTTCTGAGGGGCCTGCGCTTCCTTTCTCTTCGTTGCTTTCCCTTTTGCGCGATCCGCAGTCTCACCACAGCACTCGTCCTCCAAAACGTCAAATGAATTAGAAGTTGCTATGGCGTTTGAAGGCGGCTTTATCAAAGTCTTCTTAAGGCCCCTGTCTTTCACAACTCTCCAAGACGAGGTCCCTTTACTACTGGTCTCCTCCTTCGTTACTTCTCGTTGTTCTTTCAGCTCAAGAAACTTGAGCGCTTCAGTTAGGTGTCACCCCTAACTCTTCGCCTTTTCAGTGAATGCAACTTAAGCTTTGTTAATCTTTCTTCATATGAAAGATTTTTAATTTGGGGAATTAACTTAGTCATCCTACGCTGGACATGTTCAAGTGCAGTCACAGTGAGAGGTTGTGTTAGCTGGAGCTCCGATTCTTGTAACATTATTATTGCAATAATGGAAGGATTAGTAAAGGATTTGGTGAGTCTGGTTGGAGCTCTGAGAGCAGAGATGGATTCCCTGCGGGAGGAGGTACGACGGCTGAGACTTCTGGAGGAAACGAAGGAGGAGGCCAGTGTTGACGGGACCTCATTAAGAAGGACTGACGGGACCAGTATTAAGAAGTCCTCGTCTTGGCAAGTTGTGAAAGACAGGGGTCTTAAGAAGACCTTGGCAAAACCGACAACTAATAGCCAACACCTAAGGACTTTTAACGCATTTGACATAAGAACAAAGGCAAATGCAGAAGGCCTGTTGGCCCATACGAGGCAGCTCCTATTTATAACCACCCAATCCCACTCATATACTTGTCCAACCCATGCTTGAAACAATCGAGGGACACCATCTCCACCACGTTACACGGTAATTGGTTCCACAAATCAACAACCCTGTTACTGAACCAGTATTTACCCAAGTCTTTCCGAACCAGTATAAGGCCTATTGGCCCATACGAGGCAGCTCATAAGAACAAAGGTAACTGCAGAAGGCCAATTGGCCCATTCGAGGCAGCTCCTATTCTATAACCACCCAATCCCACTCATATACTTGTCCAACCCGCGCTTGAAACAATCGAGGGACCCCACCTCCACCACGTTACGCGGCAATTGGTTCCACAAATCAACAACCCTGTTACTGAACCAGTATTTACCCAAGTCTTTCCTAAATCTAAACTTATCCAATTTATACCCATTATTTCGTGTTCTGTCCTGTGTTGATACTTTTAATACCCTATTAATATCCCCCTTGTTATGTCCATTCACCCACTTGTAAACCTCTATCATGTCGCCCCTAACTCTTCGCCTTTCCAGTGAATGCAACTTAAGCTTTGTTAATCTTTCTTTATATGAAAGATTTCTAATTTGGGGAATTAACTTAGTCATCCTACGCTGGACACGTTCAAGTGAATTTATATCCATTCTATAATATGGCGACCAAAACTGAACTGCATAATCTAAATGGGGCCTAACTAGAGCAAGATATAGCTTGAGAACCACACCAGGTGTCTTGTTACTAACGCTGCGATTAATAAATCCAAGTGTCCGATTTGCCTTATTACGAACATTTATGCATTGATCCTTTTGTTTTAAATTCTTACTAATCATAACTCCCAGATCCCTTTCGCAATCCGACTTCGCAATCACAGTTGACGTATTAGAAGACGAGTGCTGTGTTGAACCTGTTGTTCAACGAGGAGGCAAAGACAAAGTAACGAGGAGCATTGAAGTGCAGGTCCCTCAAACTGCTCGAAAGGAAAAGGGAGAGTCGAAGCGAATTTTGGTTGTGGGAGATTCCCAGGTGAGGTATTTAGACAGAACGTTTAGTGCCAGAGATAGGGGGAACAGATTAAGGGTTTGCTATCCGGGAGCTGGAATTGGTGATATTGTTGGAAACATGAATGATATTATGACGGGAAATGGGAACAAACCCATTATTTGTATTAGTGCAGGGGGTAATGATGTTGGGCGAGTTAGGAGTGAGGAACTAATACAGAGATTCAGGACAGCCATTGAATTAGTTAGGAGCAAGGAAGGAATCCCGATCATATGTGACATTCTTCCAAGAAAGGGAGTGGGAAATGAATGGATGTCGAGGGCAATTGGTGTCAATTGCAGGCTGGAAAGATATTGCAAATCAAATGCAATATCTTTCATAGACAACTGGGAACACTTCTATGGAAGAACATAAGAACAAAGGCAACTGCAGAAGGCCTATTGGCCCATACGAGGCAGCTCCTATTTATAACCACCCAATCCCACTCATATACTTGTCCAACCCACGCTTGAAACAATCGAGGGACCCCACCTCCCGCACGTTACGCGGTAATTGGTTCCACAAATCAACAACCCTGTTACTGAACCAGTATTTACCCAAGTCTTTCCTAAATCTAAACTTATCCAATTTATACCCATTGTTTCGTGTTCTGTCTTGTGTTGATACTTTTAATACCCTATTAATATCCCCTTTATTATGTCCATTCACCCACTTGTAAACCTCTATCATGTCACCCCTAACTCTTTGCCTTTCCAGTGAATGCAACTAAAGCTTTGTTAATCTTTCTTCATATGAAAGATTTCTAATTTGGGGAATTAACTTAGTCATCCTACGCTGGACTTGTTCAAGTGAATTTATATCGATTCTATAATATGGCGACCAAAACTGAACTGCATAATCTAAATGGGGCCTAACTAGAGCAAGATATAGCTTGAGAACCACACCAGGTGTCTCGTTACTAACGCTGCGATTAATAAATCCAAGTGTCCGATTTGCCTTGTTACGAACATTTATGCATTGATCCTTTTGTTTTAAATTCTTACTAATCATAACTCCCAGATCCCTTTCGCACTCGGACTTCGCAATCTCAACACCATTTAGCTCGTATCCTGTAACTCTATCATCATTACCAAACCTCAGAACTTTACATTTATCAGCATTAAACTGCATCTGCCAATCCTTTGACCATTTCAAAACCGTATCTAGATCAACTTGAAGTGATAGTGAGTCCTCCTCCGAATTAATTTCCCTACCGATTTTCGTATCATCGGCAAATTAATGAAATGTATGCTCGTGATGGGGTGCATCTATCGAGGGCTGGGGTTGTTGCTGTTGCGAACTCGTTGGAACCAGTGGTTAGAGGTGTTTGTTTGGGTTTAAACTGTTAGTAGATAGTGGTATGGGAATTGATTTGGAGGAAGGAGGTAATAAAAGTATGTGTTTGTGGGAGAAAGGAATTGGCAAAATAATCAGGGAAAGAAAAGGGCCTCAAAATAACAATTCACTTAGGGTATATTACACTAACAGTAGAAGTATAAAAAATAAAATTAACGAATTAAATGCTCTTGATTGCACAGAAAAAATAGATATTATTGCACTTACCGAAACGTGGATGAATGTAGAAAATAGAGAACTATTAGCTGAATAGCAAATAAATGGATTTAAACTATTTCACAGAGATAGAGATATATTAGACGAGGAGGGGGAGTAGCCATATATGTTAGGGACAATTTCAAATGAAAAAAAAAAAATGTAGTCTCAAAGAGGGAATCAAAACTGAGCCACACACAGAAACTATTTGGATAGAATTAAACGAAAAAGCAAATAATATTATAATAGGAGTTATATATAGGCCACCAATTTTTGACAGAATGGAATCAAAGCATCTATGGGATGAAATATCTAGAGCATCTAGATCTAACAGTATTTACATAAGAACAAATGCAACTGCAGAAGGCCTGTTGTTATATTATCATAGCAATATGGAAGTGTTATATTATCATAGCAATATGGAAGTTGTAGTGAAGGACCTGGTGACTCTAGTGGGAGCCCTGAGGACAGAGTTGGACTCTCTGCGGGAGGAGGTGCGTCAGCTTAAAAAACAACGAGAAGTAACGAAGGAGGAGACCAGCAGTAAAGGGACCTCGTCTTGGAGAGTTGCGAAAGACAGGGGCCTTAAGAAGACTTTGATAAAGCCGCCTTCAAACGCCATAGCAACTTCAAATTCATTTGACGTTTTGGAGGACGAGTGCTGTGGAGAGACTGTGGATCGCGCAAAAGGGAAAGCAACGAAGAGAAAGGAAGCGCAGGCCCCTCAGAAAGTAAAGGAAGTACCTAAGCAAACATTAGTTGTGGGAGATTCCCAGATAAGGTATTTGGATAGAACGTTTTGTGCTAGAGATAGGGGGAACAGGTTAAGGGTTTGCTATCCCGGAGCTGGCATTGGTGATATTATAAACAACATGAATGATATTATGGCTGGTAATGGGAACAATCCCATTATTTGCATTAGCGTGGGAGGAAATGATGTTGGTCGAGTCAGGAGTGAGGAACTGATTCAGAGGTATAAAACAGCCATAGAGTTAGTTAGGAGCAAGGGAGGAATCCCGATCATATGTGGCATTCTTCCAAGAAAGGGAGTGGGAAATGAATGGATATCGAGGGCACTTGGTGTCAATTGCCGGCTGGAAAGATATTGCAAATCAAATGCAATATCTTTCATAGACAACTGGGAACACTTCTATGGAAGAAATGAAATGTATGCTCGTGATGGGGTGCATCTATCGAGAGCTGGGGTTGTTGCTGTTGCGAACTCGCTAGAAGAAGTGGTTAGAGGTGTTTGTTTGGGTTTAAACTGTTAGTAGATAGAGGTATGGGAATTGATTTGGAGGAAGGAGGTAATAAAAGTATGTGTTTGTGGGAGAAAGGAATTGGCAAAACGATCAGGGAAAGAGAAGGTCCGCAAAATAACAATTCACTTAGGGTATATTACACTAACAGTAGAAGTCTAAGAAATAAAATTAACGAATTAAATGCTCTTGTCTGCACAGAAAAAATAGATATTATTGCACTTACCGAAACGTGGATGAATGTAGAAAATAGAGAACTATTAGCTGAATATCAAATATATGGATTTAAACTATTTCACACAGATAGATATATTAGACGAGGAGGTGGAGTAGCCATATATGTTAGGGACAATTTGAAATGTAGTCTCAAAGAGGGAATCAAAACAGAGCCACACACAGAAACTATTTGGATTGAATTAAACGAAAAAGCTAATAATATTATAATAGGAGTAATATATAGGCCACCAAATTTAGACAGAATGGAAGCAAAGCATCTATGGGATGAAATATCTAGAGCATCTAGATCTAACAGTATTTATGTCATGGGTGACTTTAATTTTAGCGGAATAAACTGGTTGAACAAAACAGGGAATAGTGAAGCAGAAGATTTTCTAGAATTAATTGACGATTGCTTTCTTACGCAACACATTAAGGAACCAACACGGGAAAATAATATTTTAGATTTAGTGTTAACTAACAGGGAAACGCAAATTAATGACATCGAAATAGGGAGTGAGCTAGGGAGCAGTGATCACAAAGAAATCAGATTTAGCATAGAATGGAATAGACCAGTAGGAGAAAATTCTGTTAAAGTGCCAGATTTTCGAAAAGCTGATTTTAATAGCCTAAGAAATTTTTTGGGTCAAATTGATTGGAAAGGCTTGGGTATGGGGTGTGGGCCGGTCTTGGAGCGAGACATGAACCCAGCGATAGGTGACTTAAATGGGGATTTCGATGTGGATTCAATATATAACTTATTTAAGAATATTCTAAACAAAGCACAGGAACGTAGTATACCATACAAATTGAATAGATCGTATACTAATGACCCAAAGTGGATAACAAAGAATTTGAAGAACCTTATAGGTAAAAAGAGAGCTTGGTACAAAAGGATTAAAAATGGGGAGGTCACTTTAGAACAGGAATTCGTACAACTGGTTAGAAATGTTAAAAAAGAGATAAGGAAAGCAAAAAGAAACTATGAAGTTCGCATAGCAGGGCAAGCAAAGACAAATCCTAAAGGGTTTTTTCAGTTATATCGTACTAAGACTAGGGAAAGGATAGGTCCATTAAAAACTGAGACAGGTCAAATAACAGATAGTGATGAAGAGATGAGTAGTATTTTTAATAAATATTTTGTATCTGTATTTACTAAAGAGGAACTTAACAATATGCCTTCAGCCGAACAAGTCTATGTGGGTGGGGACGAGGACAGGTTGACGAGTTTAGCAGTTACCAGGGAGGATGTTCTTAAACAAATAGTAAAACTCAAACCAAACAAATCCCCAGGGCCGGATGAAGTGTTTGCTAGGGTGCTTAAAGAATGCAAAGAGGAGCTTTGTGACCCACTGTCAACCATATTTAATAAATCAATAGAGTCAGGCAGAGTGCCAGAGTTTTGGAAAGTTGCTAATGTGATACCAGTTTTTAAGAAAGGAGATAGATCACTTGCGTCTAACTATCGACCAATTAGCCTAACGTCTATTGTGGGAAAGTTACTCGAATCTATAATAGCAAATAAAATTCGTCTTCATCTTGAAAAACATAAATTAATAATTGAGTCGCAACATGGTTTTATAAATGGCCGTTCATGTTTAACAAATTTGTTATCTTTTTATTCTAGCATTGTTGAGGCAGTTGATAGTGGTAAGGATTGCGATGTTGTATACCTTGACTTTAGCAAAGCTTTTGATACAGTGCCACATGAAAGACTGATTAAAAAAAATAGAGTCTCATGGTATTGGGGGTGCTATATTAAGCTGGATTAGGGCATGGCTATACCAAAGGAAACAGAGAGTTAGTATAAATGGAATCAAGTCAGAGTGGGAAAATGTTGTAAGTGGAGTGCCTCAAGGCTCTGTCCTGGGACCTCTGTTGTTTATAATATATATAAATGATTTAGATTCAGGTTTGAGTAGCAACATTTGCAAATTTGCCGATGATACGAAAATCGGTAGGGAAATTAATTCGGAGGAGGACTCACTATCACTTCAAGTTGATCTAGATAGGGTTTTGAAATGGTCAAAGGATTGGCAGATGCAGTTTAATGCTGATAAATGTAAAGTTCTGAGGTTAGGTAATGATGATAGAGTTACAAGATACGAGCTAGATGGTGTTGTGATTGCGAAGTCGGATTGCGAAAGGGATCTGGGAGTTATGATTAGTAAGAATTTAAAACAAAAGGATCAATGCATAAATGTTCGTAATAAGGCAAATCGGACACTTGGATTTATTAATCGCAGCGTTAGTAACAAGACACCTGGTGTGGTTCTCAAGCTATATCTTGCTCTAGTTAGGCCCCATTTAGATTATGCAGTTCAGTTTTGGTCGCCATATTATAGAATGGATATAAATTCACTTGAACGTGTCCAGCGTAGGATGACTAAGTTAATTCCCCAAATTAGAAATCTTTCATATGAAGAAAGATTAACAAAGCTTAAGTTGCATTCACTGGAAAGGCGAAGAGTTAGGGGTGACATGATAGAGGTTTACAAGTGGATGAATGGACATAACCGGGGGGATATTAATAGGCTATTAAAAGTATCAACACAGGACAGAACACGAAACAATGGATATAAATTGGATAAGTTTAGATTTAGGAAAGACTTGGGTAAATACTGGTTCAGTAACAGGGTTGTTGATTTGTGGAACCAATTGCCGCGTAACATTGTGGAGGTGGGGTCCCTCGATTGTTTCAAGCACGGGTTGGACAAGTATATGAGTGGGATTGGGTGGTTATAGAATAGGAGCTGCCTCGTATGGGCCAATAGGCCTTCTGCAGTTACCTTTGTTCTTATGTTCTTATGTTCTTATGTTGGCCCATACGAGGCAGCTCCTATTTATAACCACCCAATCCCACTCATATACATGTCCAACCCATGCTTGAAACAATCGAGGGACCCCACCTCCACAGTGTTACGCGGCAATTGGTTCCACAAATCAACAACCCTGTTACTGAACCAGTATTTACCCAAGTCTTTCCTAAATCTAAACTTATCCAATTTATACCCATTGTTTCGTGTTCTGTCTTGTGTTTATACTTTTAATACCCTATTAATATCCCCTTTGTTATGTCCATTCACCCACTTGTAAACCTCTATCATGTCACCCCTAACTTTTCGCCTTTCCAGTGAATGCAACTTAAGCTTTGTTAATCTTTCTTCATATGAAAGATTTCTAATTTGGGGAATTAACTTAATCATCCTACGCTGGACACGTTCAAGTGAATTTATATCCATTCTATAATATGGCGACCAAAGCTGAACTGCATAATCTAAATGGGGCCTAACTAGAGCAAGATATAGCTTGAGAACCACACCAGGTGTCTTGTTACAAACGCTGCGATTAATAAATCCAGGTGTCCGATTTGCCTTATTACGAACATTTATGCATTGATCCTTTTGTTTTAAATTCTTGCTAATCATAACTCCCAGATCCCTTTCGCAATTTGACTTCGCACTCTCAACACCATCTAGCTCGTATCTTGTAACCCTATCATCATTACCAAACCTCAGAACTTTACATTTATCAGCATTAAACTGCATCTGCCAATCCTTCGACCATTTCAAAACCCTATCTAGATCAACTTGAAGTGATAGCGAGTCCTCCTCCGAATTAATTTCCCTACCGATTTTCGTATCATCGGCAAATTTGCAAATGTTGCTACTCAAACCTGAATCTAAATCATTTATATATATATTAACATAAGAACATAAGAACATAAGAACAAAGGTAACTGCAGAAGGCCTATTGGCCCATACGAGGCAGCTCCTATTCTATAACCACCCAATCCCACTCATATACTTGTCCAACCCGTGCTTGAAACAATCGAGGGACCCCACCTCCACAATGTTACGCGGCAATTGGTTCCACAAATCAACAACCCTGTTACTGAACCAGTATTTACCCAAGTCTTTCCTAAATCTAAACTTATCCAATTTATACCCATTGTTTCGTGTTCTGTCCTGTGTTGATACTTTTAATACCCTATTAATATCCCCCCGGAAAACATATTATAAACAACAGAGGTCCCAGGACAGAGCCCTGAGGTACTCCACTAACAACGTTATCCCACTCTGACTTAACCCCATTTATACTAACTCTCTGTTTCCTTTGAAATAGCCATGCCCTAATCCAAGTTAATATAGCACCCCCAATACCATGAGCTTCTATTTTTTTAATTAGTCTTTCATGTGGCACTGTATCAAAAGCTTTGCTAAAGTCAAGGTACACAACATCACAATCCTTACCACTATCAACTGCCTCAACTATGCTGGAATAAAAAGTTAGCAAATTTGGTAAACATGAACGGCCATTTGTAATACCATGTTGCGACTCATTTATTAATTTATGTTTTTCAAAATGGAGACGAATTGTATTTGCAATTATTGATTCGAGTAACTTTCCCACAATAGACGTTAGGTTAATTGGCCGATAGTTTGACGCAAGTGATCCATCTCCTTTCTTAAAAATTGGTACCACATTAGCTACCTTCCATGACTCTGGCTGACTCTATTGATTTATTAAATATGGTAGACAGTGGCTCGCAAAGCTCCTCTTTGCATTCTTTAAGCACCCTGGCAAACACTTCATCCGGCCCTGGGGATTTGTTTGGTTTTAGTTTTTCTAATTGTTTAAGTACATCCTTCCTGGTAACTGCTAAACTAGTCAACCTGTCCTCATCCCCACCCACATAGACTTGTTCGGCTGAAGGCATATTGTTAAGTTCCTTTTTAGTAAATACAAATACAAAATATTTATTAAAAATACTACTCATCTCTTCATCACTATCTGTTATTTGACCTGTCTCTGTTTTTAATGGACCTATCCTTTCCCTAGTCTTAGTACGATATAACTGAAAAAAACCTTTACGATTTGTCTTTGCTTGCCCTGCTATGCGAACTTCATAGTTTCTTTTTTCTTTCCTTATCTCTTTTTTAACATTTCTAACCAGTTGTACGAATTCCTGTTCTAAAGTGACCTCCCCATTTTTAATCCTTTTGTACCAAGCTCTCTTTTTACCTATAGGGTTCTTCAAATTCTTTGTTATCCACTTTAGGTCATTAGTATTCGATCTATTCAATTTGTATGGTATACTACGTTCCTGTGCTTTGTTTAGAATATTCTTAAATAAGTTATATATTGAATCCACATCGAAATCCTAATTTACGTCACCTATCGCTGGGTTCACGTCTCGCTCCAAGACCGGCCCCCACCCCATACCCAAGACTTTCCAATCAGTTTGACCCAAAAAATTTCTTAGGCTATTAAAATCAGCTTTTCGAAAATCTGGCACTTTAACAGAATTTTCTCCTACAGGTCTATTCCATTCTATGCTACATCTGATTTCTTTGTGATCACTGTTCCCTAGCTCACTCCCTATTTCGATGTCATTAATTTGTGTTTCCCTGTTAGTTAACACTAAATCTAAAATATTATTTTCCCGTGTTGGTTCCTTAATGTGTTCCGTAAGAAAGCAATCGTCAATTAATTCTAGAAAATCTTCTGCTTCACTATTCCCTGTTTTGTTCAACCAGTATATTCCACTAAAATTAAAGTCACCCATGACGTAAATACTGTTAGATCTTAAGTCTTAAGTGGACCAAGAAAATAACATTTTATTTCCTGCAAATGGCTTTGCAGAATGCATTTGCATTGTACAAGGCCACCACCAATGACCGCAAGAAACTAACACTGCTCCAGTTTCACGAGGTGGCTATTTGGGCCTAATTGTAATGGGACAAGGAAGAGTGGTCTGCAACAACAACATCTCCACATTTGGTTCATGCTCCAGACATCAATGATGACACTGGTCCTGTCTATGCTGCTGACCCGTCAACACCTGGCCCGTCGGGTGTGAGGCGCCCTCTGTTCACGTCGACACCTCGTGCTGAAGCCGAACCTGAATCTGATGACGATATTTCTGCTGCTACACTGACGTTTGAAGACACTGTTGAGAGCGAGGAATCAGACTCTAGTATCCAACCAACACGGAGACCACAGGGACGTATTGTTGCTTCAGAGCATCGTCTGAACTACAAGTTGAAGCATGAAATTGTGAAACTCCCCAAACGTCGCAGGTGTCACGTGTGTGCAAGGTCGGGTATAAGGAAGGAGACTGGAATAGGATGCAAGACCTGCGATATTGGACTGTGTGTCATTCCGTGTTACACCAATTATCACCGGAAAAGGGTGTATTGGGTGGAGTAGTAACCACCCACACCAGCTTCACTCCACCTACGAACATCTGCTGAGCAACTTCAGGAATCGGTACCTGAAGGAGGTGGAGTGGAGAGAAAATGCTCAACTTATTTTTCTACAATCGTCTTTCCCTTGGTAAGTACAGATAATTGGTCTAAGTTGTTGTAGTATTGTAGTCTATTTTCTTAGGAATATTTTGATACCTAAATGACAACTGTAGCACGAAAACTAACGTAAGTATACACGAAACACCACAAACTATTTTTGTGGGTGTTGCGGGTGTCAGTTTGAGTGTCCCAAGCGGGTTCCAGGTGGGTGTTTTCGGGCGTCTCTACAGGTGTGGCTTCCCAAGAATTTTATTTTATATGCATATGTCTGTGTAGGGGAATTTTATTCCGAACACTATACAACAAAAAAAGAACGGTGTGCAACAAGTATAGACTTGAAAAACATGAACACAGTAAAAACTTTTGACGATCACGGGTACGAACAGGCTTAAGATTTTATTCGCCGCAAATTTATTTGACGCTCTGTTGACCAATTCTACCCATGTTCTTATAGAACATTCTATTGCGAACACATTGCTACAAAAATGAATTACGTAGCTCGAGAATTAATGTCAGGACAGTGAAATAAGAACAAACTTTCAAAGCCCTGTATCACAACAGTGTCGTCACTGCTGAAATCGAGGCTAACACTTAGGCCACTTCCCACACTCGTGCGGGTGACCCCCGACCATCATTATAAATTTATATGCATATGTCTGGGTAGGGACTTTTATTGCGAGTTCAGTGATATAAAATTTAACGCTGTAGGACTAATGTGGAGCTGACAACAAACAAAAGAGTATGAACATTTTGTTGCTGTTTGGGCGTCACGGAGAGTGATTCTTCGTTTTTATTTATTTCGTGGAGAGATAGCTAATGCTTTGGTGACATTTTATATATATGATTTTGTAGAGAATTTTAATGCCAACACATTGATACAAAAATGAAATACGTAGCTCGAGAATGGATGTCAGGGGAGTGAAGAGATTATACACTTTTTGGTGTTTACACTCAGGAGGCCAAAACTCCACGCTCACAAAGCACTTTTTTTCACTAGTGCTGGGCACGGGAAAGTGTTACCCTCCCAACATAGTCTTCATGACTATTGCACTCCCAACATCGTCGTCATGACTATTACTCTCCCAACATAGTCTTCATGACTACAACTTACACAGTCACCGTGACTATTACACTCAAAACATCGTCGTCATTACTATTTCACTCCCAACATCGTCATCATGACTACAACTTTCCCAACATCTTCATCGTGACTATTACACTCCCAACATAGTGATCATGACTATTTCTCCCTGAACATCGTCATCACGACTATTACTTTCCCAACGTCTTCATCGTGACTATTACACTCCCAAAAAGGTATCAGTACTATTACACTCCCAACATAGTCATCATGAGTATTACACTCCCAACATAGTCATCATAACTATTACACTCCCAACATCGTCATCAAGACTATTGCACACCTAACTTAGTCATCATGACTATTACATCGTCATCATGACTATTACTCTCCCAACATAGTCATCATGACTATTGCTCTCCCAACAACGTCATCATGACTAATACACTTCTAACATCGTTATCATGACTATTACACTTCCAACATAGTCATCATAACTATTACACCCCAACATAGTCAAAATGACTATTACACTCACATCATAGTCATCATGAATATTACACTCCCAACATCGTCATCATGACTATTTCACCCCAACACAGTCATCATTACTATTACACTCCCAACATAGTCATCATGACTATTACTCTCCCAACATTTTTATCCTGACTATTACACTCCCAACATAATCATCATGACTATTACACTTCCAACATAGTCATCATTACTTTTACACCCCCAACATAGTCTTCATGACTATTACACTCCAAACATTGTCGTCATGACTATTGCACTCTCAACATCGTCATAAAGACTATTGCACACCCAACATAGTCATCATGACTATTATACTCCCAACATCGTCATCACGACTATTACACCCCAACATCGTCATTTTAACTGTAACACTCCCAACATAGTAATCATGACTATTACGGTCCCAACATAATCATCATGACTATTACTCTCCCAATATAGTCTTCATAACTATTACACTCTGAACATACTCTTCATGACTATTACAGTCCCAACATAGTCATCATTACTATTGCACTCCCAACATTCGTCATCATGACTATTACACTCCCAACATAGTCATCATTACTATTACACTCCCAACATAGTTATCGTGAATATTACACTCCCAACATCGTCATCATGACTATTACAACCCCAACATAGTATCATTACTATTACACTCCCAACATCGTTATCATGACTATAACATTCCTAATATAGTCATCATGCCTATTACTCTCCAAACATCTTCATCATGACTATTACTTTCCCAACATCTTCTTCTTGACTATTACACTCCCAACATAGACATCATGACTATTACACCCCCAATATAGTCAACATGACTATTACACTCCAATCATAGTCATCATAACTTTTACACTCCCAACATAGTCATCATGACTATTACTCTTCCAACATTTTTCTCGTGACTATTACACTCCCAACATAATCATCATGACTATTACACTCCCAACATAGTCATCATTACTTTTACACTCCCAACATAGTCATCATGACTGTTACAATCCCAACATCGACATCATGACTATTGCACTCGCAACATAGTCGTCATGACTATTACACTCCCAACATAGTCATCATTACTATTACACTCCCAACATCGTCATCATGACTATAACACTCCCATCATAGTCGTCATGACTATTACACCCCCAACATAGTCATCATTACTATTACACTCCCAACATCGTCATCATGACTATTACTCTCTGAAATCGTCATCATGACTATTACTCTCCCAACATATTTATCGTGACCATTAAATCCCAACATCGTCATCATGACTACAACTTTCCCAACATCTTCATCGTGACTATTACACTCCCAACATAGTGATCATGACTATTTCTCTCCGAACATCGTCATCACGACTATTACTTTCACAACGTCTTTATCGTGACAATTACACTCCCAACATCGTCATCAAGACTATTGCACACCTAACTTAGTCATCATGACTATTACATCGTCATCATGACTATTACATCGTCATCATGACTATTACATCGTCATCATGACTATTACTCTCCCAACATAGTCATCATGACTATTACACTTCTAACATCGTTATCATGACTATTACACTTCCAACATAGTCATCATGACTACTACTCTCCCAACATCGTCATGATGACTATTACACTCCCAACATAGTCATCATAACTATTACACCCCCAACATAGTCATCATGACTATTACACTCCTATCATAGTCATCATGAATATAACACTCCCAACATCGTCATCATGACTATTACACCCCAAACACGCCTAACATCGTCATCATGACTATAACATTCCTAATATAGTCATCATGCCTATTACTCTCCAAACATCTTCATCATGACTATTACTTTCCCAACATCTTCTTCTTGACTATTACACTCCCAACATCGACATCATGACTATTGCACTCGCAACATAGTCGTCATGACTATTACACCCTCAACATAGTCATCATTACTATTACACTCCCAACATCGTCATCATGACTATAACACTCCCAACATAGTCATCATGACTATTACTCTCCGAACATCGTCATCATGACTATTACTCTCCGAACTTATTCATCGTGACCATTAAACTCCCAACATAGTCATCATGACTATTACTCTCCCAACATAGTCATAATAACTAGTACACTCCCAACATAGTCATCATGACTATTACACTCCTAACATTGTCGTCATGACTATTGCACTCCCAACATCGTCATAAAGACTATTGCACACCCAACATAGCCATCATGACTATTATACTCCCAACATCGTCATCATGACTATTACACTCCCATCATAGTCATTATGACTATTACACTCCCAACATAATCATCATGACTATTACTCTCCCAACATAGCCTTCATAACTATTACACTCCCAACATACTCTTCATGACTATTATATTCCCAACATAGTCATCATTACTATTACACTCCCAGCAGCGTCATCATGACTATTACACTCCCAACATTGTCATCATGACTATTCCACTTCCAACATCGTCATCATGACTATTACACTTCCAACATAGTCATCATGATTATTACACACCCAACATAGTCATCATAACTATTACACTCCCAACATAGTCATCATGACTCTTACACTCCCAACATAGTCGTCATGACTATAATACTCCCAAAAATGTCATCATGACTACTACATTCCCAACATAGTCATCATGACAATTGCACTCTCAACATAGCCGTCATGACAATAGCACTCTCATCATAGTCATCATGACAATTGCACTCCCAACATAGTCGTCATGACTATTACTCTCCCAACATTTTCATCTTGACTATTACACTCGCAACACAGTCATCATGACTATTACTCACCTAATATAGTCATCATCACTTTTACACTCCCAACATCATCATCATGACTATTACACTCCCAACATAGTCGTCATGACTATTACACTCCCAACATAGTCGTCATGTCTATTACACTCCCAATATAGTCATCATTACTATTACACTCCCAACATCTTCATCATGACTATTGCACCCGCCAACATAGTCATCATGACTATTACACTCCCATCATAGTCATCATGACAATTACACTCCCAACATCGTCATCATCACTATTACACCCCCAACATAGTCTTCATTACTATTACACTCCCAACACTTCATTACATTACTATTACACTCCCAACATAGTCATCACGACTATAACTCTCCCAACATAATCATCATGACTATTACTACTCGAACATCGTCATCACGACTATTACTCTCCCAACATCATGACTATTTCACTCCCAACATAGTCAACATGACTATTATATTCCTATCATCGTCATCATGACTATTACACTCCCAACATAGTCATCATGACTATTACACTGCCAACATAGTCATCATGACTATTACACTGCCAACATAGTCATCATGACTATTACACTCCCAACGCAGTCATCACGACTATTACACTCCCAACATAGTCATCATGACTATTACACTCTCAACATAGTCATCATGACTATTACACTCTCAACATAGTTATCATGACTATAACACTCGCAACAGTCATCATGTCTTTTACACTCCTAACATAGTCATCGTGATTATTACTCTCCCAACATAATCATCATGTCTATTACACTCCCAACATAGTCATCATGACTATTACATTCCCAACATAGTAATCATGACTATTACTTTCCCAATATAGTCATCATGACTATTACATTCTCAGCATAGTTATTATGAGTATTACACTCCCAACATAATCTTGACTATTCCAACATAGTAATGCCTTCCCAGCATCATCATCGGTACAAATAGTAGAAAAAACCCGAATTTGTACTGTAGTTCGTGTAACACCATCACCACCACTACTTGCGGGCTATTCATGCCCGTGCCACCTCTTGGGTGGCTTAATCTTCATAAATCTTCACCACCACTAACAATATCCCCCCCCCTCCCTCCCCGACCATCACCATTTACACCATCACAACTAAAACCACTTGTGGGAACCGACCTGTGAGATTTATATTTATTTAATTTATATGAATTTATATTTACGTTAATTTATATACTTCGATAGCAATTTGTATAATGATAAGTGGACTGTATTTCTGCAATAATCTCAATCTCACAAATCGATCCTTTACACATTAGGGGGGTTTATTAAATTAATATATATGCAGCCAATCAAACTACAGTAATAGACTACATACATTGAAGAGGTTCCTTATCTTATAGTACAGCAGGTTAGTCCACCAGGTATAACTAGGGTGTAGACACCAAATTATCCTCTTTGAGGTAGCTTCCATCACCCAGTAACTGGTGCACAAAATCTTCCTCGTCTTGACCTGTCAAAAGTGCGCTAGCTGTGAAGCCAGAATCCTATATATGACAAGCTATATCAGAGAAAACACTATACAGTACATGGAACAATAAAGACCTGGCTTAATTACCTTTAGTATGAGGCGATTTCGCGTTCTAACCGGCTAACCCTACCCAATGACATTAATGGCCACTAATGATAGATAATGGGTTTCGGAAAGAACACTTAACTTGAATTTGTAGACAGCGTGTTGATAATGGTACACTTTTAGTTTCCATAACACTACGTCCAAGTAAATTTAACAGGAGCCGAATTTGCTCCCGTGTGAGCCTCTGGTCTAGTCTCAACAATGGCTGCATCTAACACTCCATACTATTGACGCCTGGCCGACATTGTCCAGATATGATAGGAGCCAAATTTGCTCCACACGTCTCGGAGGTGACACAACAATGGCTGCCCTCCTTCCCCACTGACGTCTGGCTTACATTGTCCACATGTCAGAAAGTGATAGAAGGGTCACATTTACTCTACTTTAATATTGATAATTAAGTTAATTTATATAAGATGTTTTTATGATGGTAAAGTCCAAAGACTAATGTATTTAAGAATAATTCCCAGCATAATAGGTGGAGAATATAATAGTATGTGGTGATGATATCCCGTTTTCTATAGACGGTAATTCCACTACAAGTTACGTTTTCTATGGGTAACTTGTTTATACAATACAGCTATTATCTGTATGATTATTAAATGGTGTCGGATTTTCCGACACCACTATTCCCACCCATAGACTTTCACAATGACTGTTAAGTATTACTATATTGCCAGGTAACTATATTTTGTGTTATCTAGGATATAATTATGGCTAGTAGTGCTGGATGGTATGGGTAGGCTGGAATCATAATAATTATACTCTCCAGTGGCCAAGTGAGTAGAGCGACGGGATTCCAGTCCCCCTTAAGGCAGAAAAAATGAGGTGTCTTCCAGTGACAGTCTGCGTCTCCTCGGGCTCTCCCAGGGTGTTTGAAGTATACACAATGAGGCCTGGGGAGTGGGAGAGGTGTGCTGCAGTTGAGCAGCAATACACAGTACTCGACGCACAGAAACAACTTGCTGCACACGCCCTCGGCAAACGTCAGACAAAGGTCTCACACCGTAAAAATAAGGACAAGAAAGATGAAGTAAAAGAGCGCCGCCAGAGGATGGTGAGAATTACACTGGATAACGGGAAGGTTCCCCCACGCCACCCTCCTCCAACCCGCGCAATCGTCTCCCACTGAACACTGCGAGAATGAAGGATTTATATTATTTACTTTAATTTAATTTATTTTAATTTTAAAGTGGACTGCTTTTTAATATTTAACCTGTTAGATGTTTATCCATACATGTAGCAAGGCTTTAAATGTACATATAGCTTATACACCAATTGGTGGTTATAAATAAACTACAGTATAATGTGTGTTAGTTTTATTTTAACCGTATAATGGGTTAGTGTAATTGGTAAAAATGCCTGTTGGGGAAGCCAGAGTATGCAAGTTATCTGTGGTGTCTTGTAGGTGGTACAGCTCTCTTTGACTTCTCATGGATAGCAAGCTTTCCAGCCAACATGTTAGGCTATAATACGTGCACAAACATGTAAAGTACAGGTGTGACACATGAAATGAAAAGTGTAACAATAATTAAAATAATAATAATGGGGCTTACTCTTTGTTTGGGATTGATTCACTACATAACAGCAATGAACTATCCAATATTCTCGGACTGGACGGTAGAGTGACGGTCTCGCTTCGTGCAGGCCAGCGTTCAATCCCTGACCGTCCAAGAATGAGACCATCATTCTGTGTGTGAATGAGACACACAGAAACTATCTAGTTAGAATTAAACGAAAAAATAGAAACCTTATAATAGGAGTTATTTACTGGCCACCAAACTTATTCAGAATGGAAGCAAAGCATCTATGGGATGAAATATCTAGGTCAAACAGTATTTGTGTCATAGGTGACTTTAATTTTAGTGGAATAAACTGAATTAACAGAACAGGGAATAACGAATCAGAAGATTTTCTAGAATTAATTGACGATTGCTTTCTTAGACAACACATTAAGGAACCAATGCGAGAAAATAACATTTTATTATTTAGTAATCATGACTATTACGCTCCCAACATAATCATCATGACTATTACTCTCCCAACATAGTCTTCATAACTATTACACTCCCAACATACTCTTCATGACTATTACAGTCCCAACATAGTCATCATTACTATTACACTCCCAACATTCATCATCATGACTATTACACTCCCAACATAGTCATCATTACTATTACACTCCCAACATATTCATCGTGAATATTACACTCCCAACATCGTCATCATGATTATAACATTCCTAATATAGTCATAATGCCTATTACTCTCCAAACATCTTCATCATGACTATTACTTTCCCAACATCTTCTTCTTGACTATTACACTCCCAACATAGACATCATGACTATTACACCCCCAACATAGTCAACATGACTATTACACTCCCATCATAGTCATCATTACTATTACACTCCCAACATAGTCATCATGACTATTACTCTCCCAACATTTTTCTCGTGACTGTTACACTCCCAACATAATCATCATGGCAATTACACTCCCAACATAGTCATCTTTACTTTTACACTCCCAACATAGTCATCATGACTGTTACAATCCCAACATCGACATCATGACTATTGCACTCGCAACATAGTCGTCATGACTATTACACTCCCAACATAGTCATCATTACTATTACACTCCCAACATCGTCATCATGACTATAACACTCCCATCATAGTCGTCATGACTATTACACCCCCAACATAGTCATCATTACTATTACACTCCCAACATCGTCATCATGACTATAACACTCCCAACATAGTCATCATGACTATTACTCTCCGAACATCGTCATCATGACTATTACTCTCCCAACATATTCATCGTGACCATTAAACTCCCAACATCGTCATCATGACTTCAACTTTCCCAACATCTTCATCGTGACTATTACACTCCCAACATAGTGATCATGACTATTTCTCTCCGAACATCGTCATCACGACTATTACTTTCCCAACGTCTTCATCGTGACTATTACACTCCCAATAAGGCATCAGTACTATTACACTCCCAACATAGTCATCATGACTATTACAGTCCCAACATAGTCATCATTACTATTACACTCCCAACATTCGTCATCATGACTATTACACTCCCAACATAGTCATCGTTACTATTACACTCACAACATAGTCATCGTGAATATTACACTCCCAACACAGTCATCATGACTATTACACTCCCAACATAGTCATCATGACTATTACACTCCCAACACAGTCATCATGACTATTACACTCCCAACATAGTCATCATGACTATTACACTCCCAACATAGTCATCATGACTATTACACTCTCAACATAGTTATCATGGCAATTACACTGCCATGACTATTACTCTCCCAACATAGTCGTCTTGACTATTACAGTCCCAACATAGTCATCATGACTATAAAACTCGCAACAGTCATCATGTCTTTTACACTCCTAACATAGTCATCATGACTATTACATTCCCAACATAATCATCATGTCTATTACACTCCCAACATAGTCATCGTTACTATTACACTCACAATATAGTCATCGTGAATATTACACTCCCAACACAGTCATCATGACTATTACACTCCCAACATAGTCATTGTTACTATTACACTCACAACATAGTCATCGTGAATATTACACTCCCAACACAGTCATCATGACTATTACACTCCCAACATAATCATCATGTCTATTACACTCCCAACATAGTCATCATGACTATTACATTCCCAACATAGTCATCATTACTATTACTTTCCCAATATAGTCATCATGACTATTACATTCTCAGCATAGTTATTATGAGTATTACACTCCCAACATAATCTTGACTATTCCAACATAGTAATGCCTTCCCAGCATCATCATCGGTACAAATAGTAGAAAAAACCCGAATATGTACTGTAGTTCGTGTAAAACTGTCACCACGACTACTTGCGGGCTATTCATGCCCGTGCCACCTCTTGGGTGGCTTAATCTTCATAAATCTTCACCACCACTATCAATATCCCCCCCCCCCTCCCTCCCCGACCATCACCATTTACACCATCACAACTAAAACCACTATTCCCACCCATAGACTTTCACAATGACTGTTAAGTATTACTATATTGCTAGGTAACTATATTTTGTGTTATCTAGGATATAATTTTGGCTAGTAGTGCTGGATGGTATGGGTAGGCTGGAATCATAATAATTATACTCTCCAGTGGCCAAGTGAGTAGAGCGACGGGATTCCAGTCCCCCTTAAGGCAGAAAAAATGAGGTGTCTTCCAGTGACAGTCTGCGTCTCCTCGGGCTCTCCCAGGGTGTTTGAAGTATACACAATGAGGCCTTGGGAGTGGGAGAGGTGTGCTGCAGTTGAGCAGCAATACACAGTACTCGACGCACAGAAACAACTTGCTGCACACGCCCTCGGCAAACGTCAGACAAAGGTCTCACACCGTAAAAATAAAGACAAGAAAGATGAAGTAAAAGAGCGCCGCCAGAGGATGGTGAGAATTACGCTGGATAACGGGAAGGTTCCCCCACGCCACCCTCCTCCAACCCGTGCAATCGTCTCCCACTGAACACTGCGAGAATGAAGGATTTATATTATTTACTTTAATTTAATTTATTTTAATTTTAAAGTGGACTGCTTTTTAATATTTAACCTGTTAGGTGTTTATCCATACATGTAGCGAGGCTTTAAATGTACATATAGCTTATACAACAATTGGTGGTTATAAATAAACTACAGTATAATGTGTGTTAGTTTTATTTTAACCGTATAATGGGTTAGTGTAATTGGTAAAAATGCCTGTTGGGGAAGCCAGAGCATGCAAGTTATCTGTGGTGTCTTGTAGGTGGTACAGCTCTCTTTGACTTCTCATGAATAGCAAGCTTTCAAGCCAACATGTTAGGCTATAATACTTGCACAAACATGTAAAGTACAGGTGTGACACATGAAATGAAAAGTGTAATAATAATTATAATAATAATAATGGGGCTTACTCTTTGTTTGGGATTGATCCACTACATAACAGCAATGAACTATCCAATATTCTCGGACTGGACGCTAGAGCGACGGTCTCGCTTCGTGCAGGTCAACGTTCAATCCCTGACCGTCCAAGAATGAGACCATCATTCTGTGTGTGAATGAGACACACGGAAACTATCTAGTTAGAATTAAACGAAAAAATAGAAACCTTATAATAGGAGTTATTTACTGGCCACCAAACTTATTCAGAATGGAAGCAAAGCATCTATGGGATGAAATATCTAGGTCAAACAGTATTTGTGTCATGGGTGACTTTAATTTTTGTGGAATAAACTGAATTAACAGAACAGGGAATAACGAATCAGAAGATTTTCTAGAATTAATTGACGATTGCTTTCTTAGACAACACATTAAGGAACCAATGCGAGAAAATAATATTTTATTATTTAGTAATCATGACTATTACGCTCCCAACATAATCATCATGACTATTACTCTCCCAACATAGTCTTCATAACTATTACACTCCCAAAATACTCTTCATGACTATTACAGTCCCAACATAGTCATCATTACTATTACACTCCCAACATTCGTCATCATGACTATTACACTCCCAACATAGTCATCATTACTATTACACTCCCAACATCGCCATCATGACTATTACAACCCCAACATAGTATCATTACTATTACACTCCCAACATCGTCATCATGACTATAACATTCCTAATATAGTCATCATGCCTATTACTCTAAAAACATCTTCATCATGACTATTACTTTCCCAACATCTTCTTCTTGACTATTACACTCCCAACATAGACATCATGACTATTACACCCCCAACATAGTCATCATGACTATTACTCTCCCAACATTTTTCTCGTGACTATTACACTCCCAACATAATCATCATGACTATTACACTCCCAACATAGTCATCATTACTTTTACACTCCCAACATAGACATCATGACTGTTACAATCCCAACATCGACATCATGACTATTGCACTCGCAACATAGTCGTCATGACTATTACACTCTCAACATAGTCATCATTACTATTACACTCCCAACATCGTCATTATGACTATAACACTCCCATCATAGTCGTCATGACTATTACACCCCCAACATAGTCATCATTACTATTACACTCCCAACATCGTCATCATGACTATAACACTCCCAACAT
The DNA here is from genome assembly GCF_040958095.1 of Procambarus clarkii. Classification (NCBI taxonomy): domain Eukaryota; kingdom Metazoa; phylum Arthropoda; class Malacostraca; order Decapoda; family Cambaridae; genus Procambarus; species Procambarus clarkii. The sequence continues at coordinate 21,362,471 of NC_091213.1, read as the reverse complement.
AGTCATCATTACTATTACTCTCCGAACATCGTCATCATGACTATTACTCTCCCAACATATTCATCGTGACCATTAAACTCCCAACATCGTCATCATGACTACAACTTTCCCAACATCTGCATCGTGACTATTACACTCCCAACATAGTGATCATGACTATTTCTCTCCGAACATCGTCATCACGACTATTACTTTCCCAACGTCTTCATCGTGACTATTACACTCCCAATAAGGCATCAGTACTATTACACTCCCAACATAGTCATCATGACTATTACAGTCCCAACATAGTGTTACGGTGCCCTCTCCTATTTCTTTCGTTTGCCGGCTTAAAGAGTCATATCAGCTCTCCCTACTGATTCTCTGAGGTTCAGGGAATCTATTGATATATGTGGCGACCAGACCGGCTGCCAGTTAAGGGAAAGAAGTTATATTATAAGTTGTAAATAAAGGAAAATTGGCGCCCTGTTATAAAATGAAACAGTATCCCCTACGGCAGATATGACCTTGTGGAAGGGACACTATGCCGATCGCGGATTGGCCGACGTAGGTCGCGGGCGACAAATCAGGGCCCGCCATGACGTCACCGAGTGCCCCGGGCGGCGCCAACGTCAGAGTTGTTCTGACCGTGGAAGCGACAGGACGCGCCTCGGTCTGCTCTCAGGGATTGGAGGCTCTGCAAGCCTTGTTCAGTGGATTGAGCTGGCCGTCGCAGCCATCATAGTTATTGGAGACCCTGCGCTTCTGGGAAGCAAAAGAGGAACCAAGTTCAGTGAGCAGAGAAGTGCCCAAACTTGGAAAATAGTCGGCGACGACGCTGGGCGGCGCCGCTGGCTGGACGTTGAGGTCTGGAAGGTGGGCGAGCAAGCTAGCTGTGACTGGGGTCACATCCACTGAGAATCTTGGAAGGACGACACCGTGCCTAGGACAAGGAGCGACGCCCTGTGGGAGAGGCGAGTGTGGGGAAAAATAGTGATTAGCTCAGCGCCCATCGATGAACCAGGATTGGGGCAGCTGAATCTCAGGGATTGGAACGGCGACGACGCGAAGGCTTCACGACACCTGAGGACCTGTGGAACGCCCTGGATCGTCGAGGATCGACCCAAGGAAGCGTGGGAACCTCACACCATCGAGGGACAGGCGTCGTGAGCCAGGAGTGTAAGGTAGATCATTTTTCCCTCCCATTACCCCTTGTATGAGTAGGCTAGTTAGGCCACAATATTTACTTGTGTATGTGGCAGCAAGACTTTATTACTTTAATAGTAGAGTAGGCTGCAAGGCAGCTTGTGTCCAGGACTGTCAGAGAGGACAGTGTGTATGGATGGCAGGACAGTGAAGAAGAGGTGCCGACGTGGTGAAGAGGCCCTCCTGTGAGAGTGTGAGACTCCTGTCTTCCTGCCCAGTTGAAGGAGTGTTGGATGGTCGTGGAAGAAGAGGCTGACGATCTCCAGGCTCATTATCCATATTCCATATTCATGTATTACTTGTGATTGTGTGTGTGTGTTCATGTAATTTGCATCAGTAAATCCACACATTTTATTACTGTGTTTGAGTGTGCCTCCATTTATGATATTTCTCTATGAGCATACATTTATGGCTACAAACAATATATAATACACCCACTGAACTGCATTGCTGGGGTGCAGATATAATAACCCAGCTGGCGACCTTGCTAAGAGGAAGATAGAGAAGACAGGTGGGAAAGGAGTTCCTGCAACCTTTTTTTTGTCTGGCAGGCAAGACTCAGGGAGGTTATGGTTATAGGTAAGCCTGAGTCTTCCTTCACTCCCCCACGGGTCTAGGCCGGAACTGTTAACAGCAGTTTCCCCGTGTTTGACTGAAGGGCTTCCAGGGTGAATCAGTGGCACCCCTTTGTGGTGGAAGCAAAGACCTGCGGAGGTGGGCATTGTTGGTCCTCTCTTGTGTGACCAAGGAGACTCCGGTGAATCCAGGGAGTTGGAGGGGCTGAGTATTTGGGCTTTTGAGCCCCTAGCAGTTAAGTGTTAGCAGAGCCCCGGACCGCCCACCCCCACGTGACAAGAGAACTGGCGACCTCGCCAGGATTCGAACCCCAGTAGCCAAGAACTGGGAACCTCGCCAGGAAGCGTGGATCAAGCTACAGTGTGGACCAAATTTCAAGACAAGTGTTGCCAGGGTACTAATACAGTGTGGCCAGTGAATTCGGTGGTACTGTTACTCAACCGGCTAAGGGACTGAAACGGTGAAATTAGTGCCTACTAACTTGTCTGTGCCGTCGTGTATGCTTGATGATATAGAGATGGAGGAAGACAAAGTAAAGAAATTTATTGACACAAGGGACGAGAGAATTTTGGAGGAGTGTACCAAGGCCCAGCTCCAACAAGTGGCAAACCACTTTGGGATCAGGTTGAGGACGACTAAGGTAGCGGAGCGAAGGATAGAGATCATGGCACAGCTCACAGCTCGAGAGGAAGCGACGGGAGAGGAGCCATCTCAAGAGGAGCCGTCCCGAGGAGAGCCATCGCAAGGTGAGCCGTCCCGACTAGGGCCTCCCCAAGCGCCTACCAGTGTGGAGAGAATTCACAGTGAACATGGGAGCAGTGGAAGGTCCAGCTGTAGTAAGAGGAGCCTGCAACTGGAAATAATGAAGATGCAACTGGAAGCCCAGCTGCGACGAGAGGAGAGAGAAGCGCAAATGCAGCGAGAGGAACGTGCGGCTGAGCTGCAGCGAGAGGAACGTGCGGCTGAGCTGCAGCGAGAGGAGCGAAAAGCTCGGCTGCAGCGGGAAGAAGGAGAGAGACAACTGCGACTGGAGGAGATAAGGGCAAAGAAAGAAGTCGAATTGCGTCGCGTTGAACGTGGTCTGCCCTCACTACCTGCACGGCGGGATGACCTCAAGGTAAGGGAACGTGACTTACCTACGTTCGAACCACAAGAAGCTGAGGCGTTCTTCGAACACTTTGAACGGATAGCAACTCTGAAGGAGTGGCCGGAAGATGATTGGGCTGCTCTGGTCCAGGGCAGGTTGACTGGTGAGGCCCGGGAAGCCTATAACATGCTGGACCTAGAGGAGTGTACTAGTTATGACGCGATTAAGAATGCGGTTCTCCACTCATTCCGGCTGACTCCGGAGATGTACCGGAAGCGGTTCAGAGAGTGTACAAGAGCGTCGGGAAAGACTTACGCCGAGACCGCCAGGGATATGGAACGGAAATTCCTACGATGGTTGAAGGCGGAGGAAGCGGAGTCGGTGGATGATGTTAAACGACTGATAGTGATGGAGAAGTTCATGTCGGTGCTCCATCCTGAGTTGCGAGTAAGGGTGAGAGAAGCAGGTATTAAGGACCTGAAGGCTGTAGCGGATCGAGCCGACATGCTGGAGGAGGCACTACATATCAGGAGGGAGGGGCCGCCCAGACACTCGCCTTACCCCAGGTCGGGAGGGAACCTTAGGAGTTCAGGAGGAGCGAGGACGGGTGGGGACTCTCCCAAGAGTAGTGTGCCCGATGAAGTAACGTGGTTCAAGAGCTCAAGAGACGCGGGGAGGAAGCCCCAAGCTGTGAGCAGTGGACCTAACTCGGGAGCAAGTGCTGCAGTCCCGGATACGATGACAAGGAGTCCAAGGAGGACCCAGGGGACGTCCGCGAGTGGTACCGCCAGAGTGACTAGCGAGTGGCCGCCCAGGGGAGGTGGCCGATGCTACAACTGTGGTGTGAGAGGACATTATGCCCGCGAGTGTGAGGAGCACCAAAGGAACGTAGGATTAATGTTGGAAGAGGAGAGAGTGTTTGTTCACACCCCATATTATAGTGGACCCAACGTGAATGGTTGGGAAATGAAGTTGGGTGAACATCCCTTCGTTTTCGAGGCCAACGTGAAGTTTGGAAAGTCAGACCCAGTGGAGGTTGCCGTGCTTCGAGATACGGGTGCTGACATAAGTATGGTGACCAGGAGTATTCTCCCTAAGGAATTTAATGATTCACCTGTGGGAGTGGTGAGGATACGCAGTGTGGGGGAGGAATACAGGTTGCCACTTCACGAAGTACAGCTGATTGCCGACTGCGGAGTCGAGAAAGCTATAGTAGCTGTAGCCCCTAAGTTACCCCTAGAGCATGTACAGATGGTGCTGGGTAATGACCTCGGAGGAGGCAGGATACAACCCGATTGGGCCAGGAGTGCCTATGTTGCAAGCAGCGGTACAACCCTGCCAGGTGAGGTATCGGTCGTTCCAGATGATAGTGAGGAGGCCGATTTCGCCAGGGGAAACGTCGCCAGAGACGACGACAACGAGGGCGAGAGTGCAGAGAGGTCGTCGGAGGTAGTTGAAAACCCCGACGAAGCCCTCCGACTAAGCCTGATGATGCGTGTGGAGGAGTGGCGAGGAGCAGCGGTACAAACGCCTGGGGCGGTGAAGAGGCTGCAGACCGCACTCCCTCCATACAGAAACGTGAATAAAGTAAGCTCAGCGGATGAGCGAACGGCAGTGAGGGGCAGAGTGGAGGAGCCACGACGCAGTGCACCCTATGCCGGCCAGATGAATAGTGGTAGGTGCAAGATGAACCACCGTAGTGAGGTGAGCCACAGGGAGGTGGATGAGCCCAACCACGAACCGAAGAAGACGTCTGCAGGGAATGCAATCTCATGGAGGAGTGAAGATGTTCGTCGGGGACGAAGGAGCGAGCGGTATAGGAAAGGCAATACGAAGAAAGCAGGGAATAGGTACACCCAGGGTAGGCGCCAGCCTAACCAGAGGGGCATTGGGCCATCGCAAAAGCCTAGTGTGGAAGAGAGGAAGCTGCTGGATGGAGTACAGGTTACAAGTGCCACTGTGAGGAGACAACGCACCTACGGGAGAAGAGGAACCGAGAAGAGAGAAGATTGGCGAAGAGGAGATCATGAGAGGAAACATGGAGTACCTGTAGGACGCAGTGTAAATGCAAGACTATCTCGGAGTGCACGACGCGGTGGAGGCGCTGCATGCACTGAATCTTACAGTGGTAACGAGCCGTGGGAGTACACTCGTAGCCACGGAGAGGGGATTTCTTGTAGATGTTCAGGGAACACCCATCACACCCGGTACTATGCGAGGTGGAGATACAATGAGGCAAGTGACTGGCAAGGTGGTACGAGCCACGTCACCAACTGGAGGAGTGACACTTCAGGAACGGAGGGAGCAAGAGTATAGATGGCCCTCTTGAGTGCTGCTCTTCCGATATGACTCTTATTTTAAGGGGAGGGGTATGTTACGGTGCCCTCTCCTATTTCTTTCGTTTGCCGGCTTAAAGAGTCATATCAGCTCTCCCTACTGATTCTCTGAGGTTCAGGGAATCTATTGATATATGTGGCGACCAGACCGGCTGCCAGTTAAGGGAAAGAAGTTATATTATAAGTTGTAAATAAAGGAAAATTGGCGCCCTGTTATAAAATGAAACAGTATCCCCTACGGCAGATATGACCTTGTGGAAGGGACACTATGCCGATCGCGGATTGGCCGACGTAGGTCGCGGGAGACAAATCAGGGCCCGCCATGACGTCACCGAGTGCCCCGGGCGGCGCCAACGTCAGAGTTGTTCTGACCGTGGAAGCGACAGGACGCGCCTCGGTCTGCTCTCAGGGATTGGAGGCTCTGCAAGCCTTGTTCAGTGGATTGAGCTGGCCGTCGCAGCCATCATAGTTATTGGAGACCCTGCGCTTCTGGGAAGCAAAAGAGGAACCAAGTTCAGTGAGCAGAGAAGTGCCCAAACTTGGAAAATAGTCGGCGACGACGCTGGGCGGCGCCGCTGGCTGGACGTTGAGGTCTGGAAGGTGGGCGAGCAAGCTAGCTGTGACTGGGGTCACATCCACTGAGAATCTTGGAAGGACGACACCGTGCCTAGGACAAGGAGCGACGCCCTGTGGGAGAGGCGAGTGTGGGGAAAAATAGTGATTAGCTCAGCGCCCATCGATGAACCAGGATTAGGGCAGCTGAATCTCAGGGATTGGAACGGCGACGACGCGAAGGCTTCACGACACCTGAGGACCTGTGGAACGCCCTGGATCGTCGAGGATCGACCCAAGGAAGCGTGGGAACCTCACACCATCGAGGGACAGGCGTCGTGAGCCAGGAGTGTAAGGTAGATCATTTTTCCCTCCCATTACCCCTTGTATGAGTAGGCTAGTTAGGCCACAATATTTACTTGTGTATGTGGCAGCAAGACTTTATTACTTTAATAGTAGAGTAGGCTGCAAGGCAGCTTGTGTCCAGGACTGTCAGAGAGGACAGTGTGTATGGATGGCAGGACAGTGAAGAAGAGGTGCCGACGTGGTGAAGAGGCCCTCCTGTGAGAGTGTGAGACTCCTGTCTTCCTGCCCAGTTGAAGGAGTGTTGGATGGTCGTGGAAGAAGAGGCTGACGATCTCCAGGCTCATTATCCATATTCCATATTCATGTATTACTTGTGATTGTGTGTGTGTGTTCATGTAATTTGCATCAGTAAATCCACACATTTTATTACTGTGTTTGAGTGTGCCTCCATTTATGATATTTCTCTATGAGCATACATTTCTGGCTACAAACAATATATAATACACCCACTGAACTGCATTGCTGGGGTGCAGATATAATAACCCAGCTGGCGACCTTGCTAAGAGGAAGATAGAGAAGACAGGCGGGAAAGGAGTTCCTGCAACCTTTTTTTTGTCTGGCAGGCAAGACTCAGGGAGGTTATGGTTATAGGTAAGCCTGAGTCTTCCTTCACTCCCCCACGGGTCTAGGCCGGAACTGTTAACAGCAGTTTCCCCGTGTTTGACTGAAGGGCTTCCAGGGTGAATCAGTGGCACCCCTTTGTGGTGGAAGCAAAGACCTGCGGAGGTGGGCATTGTTGGTCCTCTCTTGTGTGACCAAGGAGACTCCGGTGAATCCAGGGAGTTGGAGGGGCTGAGTATTTGGGCTTTTGAGCCCCTAGCAGTTAAGTGTTAGCAGAGCCCCGGACCGCCCACCCCCACGTGACAATAGTCATCTTTACTATTACACTCCCAACATTCGTCATCATGACTATTACACTCCCAACATAGTTATCGTTACTATTACACTCACAACATAGTCATCGTGAATATTACACTCCCAACACAGTCATCATGACTATTACACTCCCAACATAGTCATAATGACTATTACACTCCCAACACAGTCATCATGACTATTACACTCCCAACATAGTTATCATGACTATTACACTCCCAACATAGTCATCATGACTATTACACTCTCAACATAGTTATCATGGCAATTACACTGCCATGACTATTACACTCCCTACATAGTCGTCTTGACTATTACAGTCCCACCATAGTCATCATGACTATAAAACTCGCAACAGTCATCATGTCTTTTACACTCCTAACATAGTCATCGTGATTATTACACTCCCAACATAATCATCATGTCTATTACACTCCCAACATAGTCATCATGACTATTACATTCCCAACATAGTCATCATGACTATTACTTTCCCAATATAGTCATCATGACTATTACATTCTCAGCATAGTTATTATGAGTATTACACTCCCAACATAATCTTGACTATTCCAACATAGTAATGCCTTCCCAGCATCATCATCGGTACAAATAGTAGAAAAAAACCGAATATGTACTGTAGTTCGTGTAACACCATCACCACCACTACTTGCGGGCTATTCATGCCCGTGCCACCTCTTGGGTGGCTTAATCTTCATAAATCTTCACCACCACTATCAATATCCCCCCCCTCCCTCCCCGACCATCACCATTTACACCATCACAACTAAAACCACTATTCCCACCCATAGACTTTCACAATGACTGTTAAGTATTACTATATTGCTAGGTAACTATATTTTGTGTTATCTAGGATATAATTTTGGCTAGTAGTGCTGGATGGTATGGGTAGGCTGGAATCATAATAATTATACTCTCCAGTGGCCAAGTGAGTAGAGCGACGGGATTCCAGTCCCCCTTAAGGCAGAAAAAATGAGGTGTCTTCCAGTGACAGTCTGCGTCTCCTCAGGCTCTCCCAGGGTGTTTGAAGTATACACAATGAGGCCTTGGGAGTGGGAGAGGTGTGCTGCAGTTGAGCAGCAATACACAGTACTCGACGCACAGAAACAACTTGCTGCACACGCCCTCGGCAAACGTCAGACAAAGGTCTCACACCGTAAAAATAAGGACAAGAAAGATGAAGTAAAAGAGCGCTGCCAGAGGATGGTGAGAATTACACTGGATAACGGGAAGGTTCCCCCACGCCACCCTCCTCCAACCCGCGCAATCGTCTCCCACTGAACACTGCGAGAATGAAGGATTTATATTGTTTACTTTAATTTAATTTATTTTAATTTTAAAGTGGACTGCTTTTTAATATTTAACCTGTTAGGTGTTTATCCATACATGTAGCGAGGCTTTAAATGTACTTATAGCTTATACAACAATTGGTGGTTATAAATAAACTACAGTATAATGTGTGTTAGTTTTATTTTAACCGTATAATGGGTTAGTGTAATTGGTAAAAATGCCTGTTGGGGAAGCCAGAGTATGCAAGTTATCTGTGGTGTCTTGTAGGTGGTACAGCTCTCTTTGACTTCTCATGGATAGCAAGCTTTCCAGCCAACATGTTAGGCTATAATACGTGCACAAACATGTAAAGTACAGGTGTGACACATGAAATGAAAAGTGTAACAATAATTAAAATAATAATAATGGGGCTTACTCTTTGTTTGGGATTGATTCAATACATAACAGCAATGAACTATCCAATATTCTCGGACTGGACGGTAGAGCGACGGTCTCGCTTCGTGCAGGCCAGCGTTCAATCCCTGACCGTCCAAGAATGAGACCATCATTCTGTGTGTGAATGAGACACACAGAAACTATCTAGTTAGAATTAAACGAAAAAATAGAAACCTTATAATAGGAGTTATTTACTGGCCACCAAACTTATTCAGAATGGAAGCAAAGCATCTATGGGATGAAATATCTAGGTCAAACAGTATTTGTGTCATAGGTGACTTTAATTTTAGTGGAATAAACTGAATTAACAGAACAGGGAATAACGAATCCGAAGATTTTCTAGAATTAATTGACGATTGCTTTCTTAGACAACACATTAAGGAACCAATGCGAGAAAATAACATTTTATTATTTAGTAATCATGACTATTACGCTCCCAACATAATCATCATGACTATTACTCTCCCAACATAGTCTTCATAACTATTACACTCCCAACATACTCTTCATGACTATTACAGTCCCAACATAGTCATCATTACTATTACACTCCCAACATTCATCATCATGACTATTACACTCCCAACATAGTCATCATTACTATTACACTCCCAACATATTCATCGTGAATATTACACTCCCAACATCGTCATCATGACTAACATTCCTAATATAGTCATAATGCCTATTACTCTCCAAACATCTTCATCATGACTATTACTTTCCCAACATCTTCTTCTTGACTATTACACTCCCAACATAGACATCATGACTATTACACCCCCAACATAGTCAACATGACTATTTCACTCCCATCATAGTCATCATTACTATTACACTCCCAACATAGTCATCATGACTATTACTCTCCCAACATTTTTCTCGTGACTATTACACTCCCAACATAATCATCATGGCAATTACACTCCCAACATCGACATCATGACTATTGCACTCGCAACATAGTCGTCATGACTATTACACTCCCAACATAGTCATCATTACTATTACACTCCCAACATCGTCATCATGACTATAACACTCCCATCATAGTCGTCATGACTATTACACCCCCAACATAGTCATCATTACTATTACACTCCCAACATCGTCATCATGACTATAACACTCCCAACATAGTCATCATGACTATTACTCTCCGAACATCGTCATCATGACTATTACTCTCCCAACATATTCATCGTGACCATTAAACTCCCAACATCGTCATCATGACTTCAACTTTCCCAACATCTTCATCGTGACTATTACACTCCCAACATAGTGATCATGACTATTTCTCTCCGAACATCGTCATCACGACTATTACTTTCCCAACGTCTTCATCGTGACTATTACACTCCCAATAAGGCATCAGTACTATTACACTCCCAACATAGTCATCATGACTATTACAGTCCCAACATAGTTATCGTTACTATTACACTCACAACATAGTCATCGTGAATATTACACTCCCAACACAGTCATCATGACTATTACACTCCCAACATAGTTATCGTTACTATTACACTCACAACATAGTCATCGTGAATATTACACTCCCAACACAGTCATCATGACTATTACACTCCCAACATAGTCATCATGACTATTACACTCCCAACACAGTCATCATGACTATTACACTCCCAACATAGTTATCATGACTATTACACTCCCAACATAGTCATCATGACTATTACACTCTCAACATAGTTATCATGGCAATTACACTGCCATGACTATTACACTCCCTACATAGTCGTCTTGACTATTACAGTCCCACCATAGTCATCATGACTATAAAACTCGCAACAGTCATCATGTCTTTCCAGCCGGTGTCAATTGCCGGCTGGAAAGATATTGCAAATCAAATGCAATATCTTTCATAGACAACTGGGAACACTTCTATGGAAGAAATGAAATGTATGCTCGTGATGGGGTGCATCTATCGAGAGCTGGGGTTGTTGCTGTTGCGAACTCGTTAGAAGAAGTGGTTAGAGGTGTTTGTTTGGGTTTAAACTGTTAGTAGATAGAGGTATGGGAATTGATTTGGAGGAAGGAGGTAATAAAAGTATGTGTTTGTGGGAGAAAGGAATTGGCAAAACGATCAGGGAAAGAGAGGGTCCGCAAAATAACAATTCACTTAGGGTATATTACACTAACAGTAGAAGTCTAAGAAATAAAATTAACGAATTAAATGCTCTTGTCTGCACAGAAAAAATAGATATTATTGCACTTACCGAAACGTGGATGAATGTAGAAAATAGAGAACTATTAGCTGAATATCAAATATATGGATTTAAACTATTTCACACAGATAGATATATTAGACGAGGAGGTGGAGTAGCCATATATGTTAGGGACAATTTGAAATGTAGTCTCAAAGAGGGAATCAAAACAGAGCCACACACAGAAACTATTTGGATTGAATTAAACGAAAAAGCTAATAATATTATAATAGGAGTAATATATAGGCCACCAAATTTAGACAGAATGGAAGCAAAGCATCTATGGGATGAAATATCTAGAGCATCTAGATCTAACAGTATTTATGTCATGGGTGACTTTAATTTTAGCGGAATAAACTGGTTGAACAAAACAGGGAATAGTGAAGCAGAAGATTTTCTAGAATTAATTGACGATTGCTTTCTTACGCAACACATTAAGGAACCAACACGGGAAAATAATATTTTAGATTTAGTGTTAACTAACAGGGAAACGCAAATTAATGACATCGAAATAGGGAGTGAGCTAGGGAGCAGTGATCACAAAGAAATCAGATTTAGCATAGAATGGAATAGACCAGTAGGAGAAAATTCTGTTAAAGTGCCAGATTTTCGAAAAGCTGATTTTAATAGCCTAAGAATTTTTTTGGGTCAAATTGATTGGAAAGGCTTGGGTATGGGGTGTGGGCCGGTCTTGGAGCGAGACATGAACCCAGCGATAGGTGACTTAAATGGGGATTTCGATGTGGATTCAATTTATAACTTATTTAAGAATATTCTAAACAAAGCACAGGAACGTAGTATACCATACAAATTGAATAGATCGTATACTAATGACCCAAAGTGGATAACAAAGAATTTGAAGAACCTTATAGGTAAAAAGAGAGCTTGGTACAAAAGGATTAAAAATGGGGAGGTCACTTTAGAACAGGAATTCGTACAACTGGTTAGAAATGTTAAAAAAGAGATAAGGAAAGCAAAAAGAAACTATGAAGTTCGCATAGCAGGGCAAGCAAAGACAAATCCTAAAGGGTTTTTTCAGTTATATCGTGCTAAGACTAGGGAAAGGATAGGTCCATTAAAAACTGAGACAGGTCAAATAACAGATAGTGATGAAGAGATGAGTAGTATTTTTAATAAATATTTTGTATCTGTATTTACTAGGGAGGAACTTAACAATATGCCTTCAGCCGAACAAGTCTATGTGGGTGGGGACGAGGACAGGTTGACGAGTTTAGCAGTTACCAGGGAGGATGTTCTTAAACAAATAGTAAAACTCAAACCAAACAAATCCCCAGGGCCGGATGAAGTGTTTGCTAGGGTGCTTAAAGAATGCAAAGAGGAGCTTTGTGACCCACTGTCAACCATATTTAATAAATCAATAGAGTCAGGCAGAGTGCCAGAGTTTTGGAAAGTTGCTAATGTGATACCAGTTTTTAAGAAAGGAGATAGATCACTTGCGTCTAACTATCGACCAATTAGCCTAACGTCTATTGTGGGAAAGTTACTCGAATCTATAATAGCAAATAAAATTCGTCTTCATCTTGAAAAACATAAATTAATAATTGAGTCGCAACATGGTTTTATAAATGGCCGTTCATGTTTAACAAATTTGTTATCTTTTTATTCTAGCATTGTTGAGGCAGTTGATAGTGGTAAGGATTGCGATGTTGTATACCTTGACTTTAGCAAAGCTTTTGATACAGTGCCACATGAAAGACTGATTAAAAAAATAGAGTCTCATGGTATTGGGGGTGCTATATTAAGCTGGATTAGGGCATGGCTATACCAAAGGAAACAGAGAGTTAGTATAAATGGAATCAAGTCAGAGTGGGAAAATGTTGTAAGTGGAGTGCCTCAAGGCTCTGTCCTGGGACCTCTGTTGTTTATAATATATATAAATGATTTAGATTCAGGTTTGAGTAGCAACATTTGCAAATTTGCCGATGATACGAAAATCGGTAGGGAAATTAATTCGGAGGAGGACTCACTATCACTTCAAGTTGATCTAGATAGGGTTTTGAAATGGTCAAAGGATTGGCAGATGCAGTTTAATGCTGATAAATGTAAAGTTCTGAGGTTAGGTAATGATGATAGAGTTACAAGATACGAGCTAGATGGTGTTGTGATTGCGAAGTCGGATTGCGAAAGGGATCTGGGAGTTATGATTAGTAAGAATTTAAAACAAAAGGATCAATGCATAAATGTTCGTAATAAGGCAAATCGGACACTTGGATTTATTTATCGCAGCGTTAGTAACAAGACACCTGGTGTGGTTCTCAAGCTATATCTTGCTCTAGTTAGGCCCCATTTAGATTATGCAGTTCAGTTTTGGTCGCCATATTATAGAATGGATATAAATTCACTTGAACGTGTCCAGCGTAGGATGACTAAGTTAATTCCCCAAATTAGAAATCTTTCATATGAAGAAAGATTAACAAAGCTTAAGTTGCATTCACTGGAAAGGCGAAGAGTTAGGGGTGACATGATAGAGGTTTACAAGTGGATGAATGGACATAACCGGGGGGATATTAATAGGGTATTAAAAGTATCAACACAGGACAGAACACGAAACAATGGATATAAATTGGATAAGTTTAGATTTAGGAAAGACTTGGGTAAATACTGGTTCAGTAACAGGGTTGTTGATTTGTGGAACCAATTGCCGCGTAACATTGTGGAGGTGGGGTCCCTCGATTGTTTCAAGCACGGGTTGGACAAGTATATGAGTGGGATTGGGTGGTTATAGAATAGGAGCTGCCTCGTATGGGCCAATAGGCCTTCTGCAGTTACCTTTGTTCTTATGTTCTTATGTTTTACACTCCTAACATAGTCATCGTGATTATTACACTCCCAACATAATCATAATGTCTATTACACTCCCAACATAGTCATCATGACTATTACATTCCCAACATAGTCATCATGACTATTACTTTCCCAATATAGTCATCATGACTATTACATTCTCAGCATAGTTATTATGAGTATTACACTCCCAACATAATCTTGACTATTCCAACATAGTAATGCCTTCCCAGCATCATCATCGGTACAAATAGTAGAAAAAACCCGAATATGTACTGTAGTTCGTGTAACACCATCACCACCACTACTTGCGGGCTATTCATGCCCGTGCCACCACTTGGGTGGCTTAATCTTCATAAATCTTCACCACCACTATCAATATCCCCCCCCTCCCTCCCCGACCATCACCATTTACACCATCACAACTAAAACCACTATTCCCACCCATAGACTTTCACAATGACTGTTAAGTATTACTATATTGCTAGGTAACTATATTTTGTGTTATCTAGGATATAATTTTGGCTAGTAGTGCTGGATGGTATGGGTAGGCTGGAATCATAATAATTATACTCTCCAGTGGCCAAGTGAGTAGAGCGACGGGATTCCAGTCCCCCTTAAGGCAGAAAAAATGAGGTGTCTTCCAGTGACAGTCTGCGTCTCCTCGGGCTCTCCCAGGGTGTTTGAAGTATACACAATGAGGCCTTGGGAGTGGGAGAGGTGTGCTGCAGTTGAGCAGCAATACACAGTACTCGACGCACAGAAACAACTTGCTGCACACGCCCTCGGCAAACGTCAGACAAAGGTCTCACACCGTAAAAATAAGGACAAGAAAGATGAAGTAAAAGAGCGCCGCCAGAGGATGGTGAGAATTACGCTGGATAACGGGAAGGTTCCCCCACGCCACCCTCCTCCAACCCGCGCAATCGTCTCCCACTGAACACTGCGAGAATGAAGGATTTATATTATTTACTTTAATTTAATTTATTTTAATTTTAAAGTGGACTGCTTTTTAATATTTAACCTGTTAGGTGTTTATCCATACATGTAGCGAGGCTTTAAATGTACATATAGCTTATACAACAATTGGTGGTTATAAATAAACTACAGTATAATGTGTGTTAGTTTTATTTTAACCGTATAATGGGTTAGTGTAATTGGTAAAAATGCCTGTAGGGGAAGCCAGAGCATGCAAGTTATCTGTGGTGTCTTGTAGGTGGTACAGCTCTCTTTGACTTCTCATGAATAGCAAGCTTTCAAGCCAACATGTTAGGCTATAATACTTGCACAAACATGTAAAGTACAGGTGTGACACATGAAATGAAAAGTGTAATAATAATTATAATAATAATAATGGGGCTTACTCTTTGTTTGGGATTGATCCACTACATAACAGCAATGAACTATCCAATATTCTCGGACTGGACGCTAGAGCGACGGTCTCGCTTCGTGCAGGTCAACGTTCAATCCCTGACCGTCCAAGAATGAGACCATCATTCTGTGTGTGAATGAGACACACGGAAACTATCTAGTTAGAATTAAACGAAAAAATAGAAACCTTATAATTGGAGTTATTTACTGGCCACCAAACTTATTCAGAATGGAAGCAAAGCATCTATGGGATGAAATATCTAGGTCAAACAGTATTTGTGTCATGGGTGACTTTAATTTTAGTGGAATCAACTGAATTAACAGAACAGGGAATAACGAATCAGAAGATTTTCTAGAATTAATTGACGATTGCTTTCTTAGACAACACATTAAGGAACCAATGCGAGAAAATAATATTTTATTATTAAGTAATCATGACTATTACGCTCCCAACATAATCATCATGACTATTACTCTCCCAACATAGTCTTCATAACTATTACACTCCCAAAATACTCTTCATGACTATTACAGTCCCAACATAGTCATCACTACTATTACACTCCCAACATTCGTCATCATGACTATTACACTCCCAACATAGTCATCATTACTATTACACTCCCAACATCGCCATCATGACTATTACAACCCCAACATAGTATCATTACTATTACACTCCCAACATCGTCATCATGACTATAACATTCCTAATATAGTCATCATGCCTATTACTCTAAAAACATCTTCATCATGACTATTACTTTCCCAACATCTTCTTCTTGACTATTACACTCCCAACATAGACATCATGACTATTACACCCCCAACATAGTCAACATGACTATTACACTTCCATCATAGTCATCATTACTATTACACTCCCAACATAGTCATCATGACTATTACTCTCCCAACATTTTTCTCGTGACTATTACACTCCCAACATAATCATCATGACTATTACACTCCCAACATAGTCATCATTACTTTTACACTCCCAACATAGACATCATGACTGTTACAATCCCAACATCGACATCATGACTATTGCACTCGCAACATAGTCGTCATGACTATTACACTCCCAACATAGTCATCATTACTATTACACTCCCAACATCGTCATTATGACTATAACACTCCCATCATAGTCGTCATGACTATTACACCCCCAACATAGTCATCATTACTATTACACTCCCAACATCGTCATCATGACTATAACACTCCCAACATAGTCATCATTACTATTACTCTCCGAACATCGTCATCATGACTATTACTCTCCCAACATATTCATCGTGACCATTAAACTCCCAACATCGTCATCATGACTACAACTTTCCCAACATCTTCATCGTGACTATTACACTCCCAACATAGTGATCATGACTATTTCTCTCCGAACATCGTCATCACGACTATTACTTTCCCAACGTCTTCATCGTGACTATTACACTCCCAATAAGGCATCAGTACTATTACACTCCCAACATAGTCATCATGACTATTACAGTCCCAACATAGTCATCTTTACTATTACACTCCCAACATTCGTCATCATGACTATTACACTCCCAACATAGTTATCGTTACTATTACACTCACAACATAGTCATCGTGAATATTACACTCCCAACACAGTCATCATGACTATTACACTCCCAACATAGTCATCATGACTATTACACTCCCAACACAGTCATCATGACTATTACACTCCCAACATAGTTATCATGACTATTACACTCCCAACATAGTCATCATGACTATTACACTCTCAACATAGTTATCATGGCAATTACACTGCCATGACTATTACACTCCCTACATAGTCGTCTTGACTATTACAGTCCCACCATAGTCATCATGACTATAAAACTCGCAACAGTCATCATGTCTTTTACACTCCTAACATAGTCATCGTGATTATTACACTCCCAACATAATCATCATGTCTATTACACTCCCAACATAGTCATCATGACTATTACATTCCCAACATAGTCATCATGACTATTACTTTCCCAATATAGTCATCATGACTATTACATTCTCAGCATAGTTATTATGAGTATTACACTCCCAACATAATCTTGACTATTCCAACATAGTAATGCCTTCCCAGCATCATCATCGGTACAAATAGTAGAAAAAACCCGAATATGTACTGTAGTTCGTGTAACACCATCACCACCACTACTTGCGGGCTATTCATGCCCGTGCCACCTCTTGGGTGGCTTAATCTTCATAAATCTTCACCACCACTATCAATATCCCCCCCCTCCCTCCCCGACCATCACCATTTACACCATCACAACTAAAACCACTATTCCCACCCATAGACTTTCACAATGACTGTTAAGTATTACTAAATTGCCAGGTAACTATATTTTGTGTTATCTAGGATATAATTATAGCTAGTAGTGCTGGATGGTATGGGTAGGCTGGAATCATAATAATTATACTCTCCAGTGGCCAAGTGAGTAGAGCGACGGGATTCCAGTCCCCCTTAAGGCAGAAAAAATGAGGTGTCTTCCAGTGACAGTCTGCGTCTCCTCGGGCTCTCCCAGGGTGTTTGAAGTATACACAATGAGGCCTGGGGAGTGGGAGAGGTGTGCTGCAGTTGAGCAGCAATACACAGTACTCGACGCACAGAAACAACTTGCTGCACACGCCCTCGGCAAACGTCAGACAAAGGTCTCACACCGTAAAAATAAGGACAAGAAAGATGAAGTAAAAGAGCGCCGCCAGAGGATGGTGAGAATTACACTGGATAACGGGAAGGTTCCCCCACGCCACCCTCCTCCAACCCGCGCAATCGTCTCCCACTGAACACTGCGAGAATGAAGGATTTATATTATTTACTTTAATTTAATTTATTTTAATTTTAAAGTGGACTGCTTTTTAATATTTAACCTGTTAGATGTTTATCCATACATGTAGCGAGGCTTTAAATGTACATATAGCTTATACAACAATTGGTGGTTATAAATAAACTACAGTATAATGTGTGTTAGTTTTATTTTAACCGTATAATGGGTTAGTGTAATTGGTAAAAATGCCTGTTGGGGAAGCCAGAGTATGCAAGTTATCTGTGGTGTCTTGTAGGTGGTACAGCTCTCTTTGACTTCTCATGGATAGCAAGCTTTCCAGCCAACATGTTAGGCTATAATACGTGCACAAACATGTAAAGTACAGGTGTGACACATGAAATGAAAAGTGTAACAATAATTAAAATAATAATAATGGGGCTTACTATTTGTTTGGGATTGATCCACTACATAACAGCAATGAACTATCCAATATTCTCGGACTGGACGCTAGAGCGACGGTCTCGCTTCGTGGAGGTCAGCGTTCAATCCCTGACCGTCCAAGAATGAGACCATCATTCTGTGTGTGAATGAGACACACGGAAACTATCTAGTTAGAATTAAACGAAGAAATAGAAACCTTATAATAGGAGTTATTTACTGGCCACCAAACTTATTCAGAATGGAAGCAAAGCATCTATGGGATGAAATATCTAGGTCAAACAGTATTTGTGTCATGGGTGACTTTAATTTTAGTGGAATAAACTGAATTAACAGAACAGGGAATAACGAATCAGAAGATTTTCTAGAATTAATTGACGATTGCTTTCTTAGACAACACATTAAGGAACCAATGCGAGAAAATAATATTTTATTATTTAGTAATCATGACTATTACGCTCCCAACATAATCATCATGACTATTACTCTCCCAACATAGTCTTCATAACTATTACACTCCCAAAATACTCTTCATGACTATTACAGTCCCAACATAGTCATCATTACTATTACACTCCCAACATTCGTCATCATGACTATTACACTCCCAACATAGTCATCATTACTATTACACTCCCAACATAGTCATCGTGAATATTACACTCCCAACATCGTCATCATGAGTATTACAACCCCAACATAGTAGCATTACTATTACACTCCCAACATCGTCATCATGACTATAACATTCCTAATATAGTCATCATGCCTAGTACTCTAAAAACATCTTCATCATGACTATTACTTTCCCAACATCTTCTTCTTGACTATTACACTCCCAACATAGACATCATGACTATTACACCCCCAACATAGTCATCATTACTATTACACTCCCAACATAGTCATCATTACTTTTACACTCCCAACATCGTCATCATGACTATAACACTCCCAACATAGTCATCATGACTATTACTCTCCGAACATCGTCATCATGACTATTACTCTCCCAACATATTCATCGTGACCATTAAACTCCCAACATCGTCATCATGACTACAACTTTCCCAATATCTGCACCGTGACTATTACACTCCCAACATAGTGATCATGACTATTTCTCTCCGAACATCGTCATCACGACTATTACTTTCCCGACGTCTTCATCGTGACTATTACACTCCCAATAAGGCATCAGTACTATTACACTCCCAACATAGTCATCATGACTATTACAGTCCCAACATAGTCATCATTACTATTACACTCCCAACATTCGTCATCATGACTATTACACTCCCAACATAGTCATCGTTACTATTACACTCACAACATAGTCATCGTGAATATTACACTCCCAACACAGTCATCATGACTATTACACTCCCAACATAGTCATCATGACTATTACACTCCCAACACAGTCATTATGACTATTACACTCCCAACATAGTCATCATGACTATTACACTCCCAACATAGTCATCATGACTATTACACTCTCAAAATAGTTATCATGGCAATTACACTGCCATGACTATTACACTCCCAACATAGTCGTCTTGACTATTACAGTCCCAACATAGTCATCATGACTATAAAACTCGCAACAGTCATCATGTCTTTTACACTCCTAACATAGTCATCGTGATTATTACACTCCCAACATAATCATCATGTCTATTACACTCCCAACATAGTCATCATGACTATTACATTCCCAACATAGTAATCATGACTATTACTTTCCCAATATAGTCATCATGACTATTACATTCTCAGCATAGTTATTATGAGTATTACACTCCCAACATAATCTTGACTATTCCAACATAGTAATGCCTTCCCAGCATCATCATCGGTACAAATAGTAGAAAAAACCCGAATTTGTACTGTAGTTCGTGTAACACCATCACCACCACTACTTGCGGGCTATTCATGCCCGTGCACCTCTTGGGTGGCTTAATCTTCATAAATCTTCACCACCATTATCAATATCCCCCCCCCTCCCTCCCCGACCATCACTATTTACACCATCACAACTAAAACCACTATTCCCACCCATAGACTTTCACAATGACTGTTAAGTATTACTAAATTGCCAGGTAACTATATTTTGTGTTATCTAGGATATAATTATAGCTAGTAGTGCTGGATGGTATGGGTAGGCTGGAATCATAATAATTATACTCTCCAGTGGCCAAGTGAGTAGAGCGACGGGATTCCAGTCCCCCTTAAGGCAGAAAAAATGAGGTGTCTTCCAGTGACAGTCTGCGTCTCCTCGGGCTCTCCCAGGGTGTTTGAAGTATACACAATGAGGCCTGGGGAGTGGGAGAGGTGTGCTGCAGTTGAGCAGCAATACACAGTACTCGACGCACAGAAACAACTTGCTGCACACGCCCTCGGCAAACGTCAGACAAAGGTCTCACACCGTAAAAATAAGGACAAGAAAGATGAAGTAAAAGAGCGCCGCCAGAGGATGGTGAGAATTACACTGGATAACGGGAAGGTTCCCCCACGCCACCCTCCTCCAACCCGCGCAATCGTCTCCCACTGAACACTGCGAGAATGAAGGATTTATATTATTTACTTTAATTTAATTTATTTTAATTTTAAAGTGGACTGCTTTTTAATATTTAACCTGTTAGATGTTTATCCATACATGTAGCGAGGCTTTAAATGTACATATAGCTTATACAACAATTGGTGGTTATAAATAAACTACAGTATAATGTGTGTTAGTTTTATTTTAACCGTATAATGGGTTAGTGTAATTGGTAAAAATGCCTGTTGGGGAAGCCAGAGTATGCAAGTTATCTGTGGTGTCTTGTAGGTGGTACAGCTCTCTTTGACTTCTCATGGATAGCAAGCTTTCCAGCCAACATGTTAGGCTATAATACGTGCACAAACATGTAAAGTACAGGTGTGACACATGAAATGAAAAGTGTAACAATAATTAAAATAATAATAATGGGGCTTACTCTTTGTTTGGGATTGATTCACTACATAACAGCAATGAACTATCCAATATTCTCGGACTGGACGGTAGAGTGACGGTCTCGCTTCGTGCAGGCCAGCGTTCAATCCCTGACCGTCCAAGAATGAGACCATCATTCTGTGTGTGAATGAGACACACAGAAACTATCTAGTTAGAATTAAACGAAAAAATAGAAACCTTATAATAGGAGTTATTTACTGGCCACCAAACTTATTCAGAATGGAAGCAAAGCATCTATGGGATGAAATATCTAGGTCAAACAGTATTTGTGTCATAGGTGACTTTAATTTTAGTGCAATAAACTGAATTAACAGAACAGGGAATAACGAATCAGAAGATTTTCTAGAATTAATTGACGATTGCTTTCTTAGACAACACATTAAGGAACCAATGCGAGAAAATAATATTTTATTATTTAGTAATCATGACTATTACACTCCCAACATAATCATCATGACTATTACTCTCCCAACATAGTCTTCATAACTATTACACTCCCAACATACTCTTCATGACTATTACAGTCCCAACAAAGTCATCATTACTATTACACTCCCAACATTCATCACCATGACTATTACACTCCCAACATAGTCATCATTACTATTACACTCCCAACATATTCATCGTGAATATTACACTCGCAACATCGTCATCATGACTATAACATTCCTAATATAGTCATAATGCCTATTACTCTCCAAACATCTTCATCATGACTATTACTTTCCCAACATCTTCTTCTTGACCATTACTCTCCCAACATAGACATCATGACTATTACACCCCCAACATAGTCAACATGACTATTACACTCCCATCATAGTCATCATTACTATTACACTCCCAACATAGTCATCATGACTATTACTCTCCCAACATTTTTCTCGTGACTATTACACTCCCAACATAATCATCATGGCAATTACACTCCCAACATAGTCATCTTTACTTTTACACTCCCAACATAGTCATCATGACTGTTACAATCCCAACATCGACATCATGACTATTGCACTCGCAACATAGTCGTCATGACTATTACACTCCCAACATAGTCATCATTACTATTACACTCCCAACATCGTCATCATGACTATAACACTCCCATCATAGTCGTCATGACTATTACACCCCCAACATAGTCATCATTACTATTACACTCCCAACATCGTCATCATGACTATAACACTCCCTACATAGTCATCATGACTATTACTCTCCGAACATCGTCATCATGACTATTACTCTCCCAACATATTCATCGTGACCATTAAACTCCCAACATCGTCATCATGACTTCAACTTTCCCAACATCTTCATCGTGACTATTACACTCCCAACATAGTGATCATGACTATTTCTCTCCGAACATCGTCATCACGACTATTACTTTCCCAACGTCTTCATCGTGACTATTACACTCCCAATAAGGCATCAGTACTATTACACTCCCAACATAGTCATCATGACTATTACAGTCCCAGCATAGTCATCATTACTATTACACTCCCAACATTCGTCATCATGACTATTACACTCCCAACATAGTCATCGTTACTATTACACTCACAACATAGTCATCGTGAATATTACACTCCCAACACAGTCATCATGACTATTACACTCCCAACATAGTCATCATGACTATTACACTCCCAACACAGTCATCATGACTATTACACTCCCAACATAGTCATCATGACTATTACACTCCCAACATAGTCATCATGACTATTACACTCTCAACATAGTTATCATGGCAATTACACTGCCATGACTATTACACTCCCAACATAGTCGTCTTGACTATTACAGTCCCAACATAGTCATCATGACTATAAAACTCGCAACAGTCATCATGTCTTTTACACTCCTAACATAGTCATCATGACTATTACATTCCCAACATAATCATCATGTCTATTACACTCCCAACATAGTCATCGTTACTATTACACTCACAACATAGTCATCGTTACTATTACACTCACAACATAGTCATCGTGAATATTACACTCCCAACACAGTCATCATGACTATTACACTCCCAACATAGTCATCGTTACTATTACACTCACAACATAGTCATCGTGAATATTACACTCCCAACACAGTCATCATGACTATTACACTCCCAACATAATCATCATGTCTATTACACTCCCAACATAGTCATCATGACTATTACATTCCCAAAATAGTCATCATTGCTATTACTTTCCCAATATAGTCATCATGACTATTACATTCTCAGCATAGTTATTATGAGTATTACACTCCCAACATAATCTTGACTATTCCAACATAGTAATGCCTTCCCAGCATCATCATCGGTACAAATATTAGAAAAAACCGAATATGTACTGTAGTTCGTGTAACACTATCACCACGACTACTTGCGGGCTATTCATGCCCGTGCCACCTCTTGGGTGGCTTAATCTTCATAAATCTTCACCACCACTATCAATATCCCCCCCGTCACACCCCGACCATCACCATTTACACCATCACAACTAAAACCACTATTCCCACCCATAGACTTTCACAATGACTGTTAAGTATTACTATATTGCTAGGTAACTATATTTTGTGTTATCTAGGATATAATTTTGGCTAGTAGTGTTGGATGGTATGGGTAGGCTGGAATCATAATAATTATACTCTCCAGTGGCCAAGTGAGTAGAGCGACGGGATTCCAGTCCCCCTTAAGGCAGAAAAAATGAGGTGTCTTCCAGTGACAGTCTGCGTCTCCTCGGGCTCTCCCAGGGTGTTTGAAGTATACACAATGAGGCCTTGGGAGTGGGAGAGGTGTGCTGCAGTTGAGCAGCAATACACAGTACTCGACGCACAGAAACAACTTGCTGCACACGCCCTCGGCAAACGTCAGACAAAGGTCTCACACCGTAAAAATAAGGACAAGAAAGATGAAGTAAAAGAGCGCCGCCAGAGGATGGTGAGAATTACACTGGATAACGGGAAGGTTCCCCCACGCCACCCTCCTCCAACCCGCGCAATCGTCTCCCACTGAACACTGCGAGAATGAAGGATTTATATTATTTACTTTAATTTAATTTATTTTAATTTTAAAGTGGACTGCTTTTTAATATTTAACCTGTTAGATGTTTATCCATACATGTAGCGAGGCTTTAAATGTACATATAGCTTATACAACAATTGGTGGTTATAAATAAACTACAGTATAATGTGTGTTAGTTTTATTTTAACCGTATAATGGGTTAGTGTAATTGGTAAAAATGCCTGTTGGGGAAGCCAGAGTATGCAAGTTATCTGTGGTGTCTTGTAGGTGGTACAGCTCTCTTTGACTTCTCATGGATAGCAAGCTTTCCAGCCAACATGTTAGGCTATAATACGTGCACAAACATGTAAAGTACAGGTGTGACACATGAAATGAAAAGTGTAACAATAATTAAAATAATAATAATGGGGCTTACTCTTTGTTTGGGATTGATTCACTACATAACAGCAATGAACTATCCAATATTCTCGGACTGGACGGTAGAGTGACGGTCTCGCTTCGTGCAGGCCAGCGTTCAATCCCTGACCGTCCAAGAATGAGACCATCATTCTGTGTGTGAATGAGACACACAGAAACTATCTAGTTAGAATTAAACGAAAAAATAGAAAACTTATAATAGGAGTTATTTACTGGCCACCAAACTTATTCAGAATGGAAGCAAAGCATCTATGGGATGAAATATCTAGGTCAAACAGTATTTGTGTCATGGGTGACTTTAATTTTAGTGGAATAAACTGAATTAACAGAACAGGGAATAACGAATCAGAAGATTTTCTAGAATTAATTGACGATTGCTTTCTTAGACAACACATTAAGGAACCAATGCGAGAAAATAATATTTTATTATTTAGTAATCATGACTATTACGCTCCCAACATAATCATCATGACTATTACTCTCCCAACATAGTCTTCATAACTATTACACTCCCAACATACTCTTCATGACTATTACAGTCCCAACAAAGTCATCATTACTATTACACTCCCAACATTCATCACCATGACTATTACACTCCCAACATAGTCATCATTACTATTACACTCCCAACATATTCATCGTGAATATTACACTCGCAACATCGTCATCATGACTATAACATTCCTAATATAGTCATAATGCCTATTACTCTCCAAACATCTTCATCATGACTATTACTTTCCCAACATCTTCTTCTTGACCATTACTCTCCCAACATAGACATCATGACTATTACACCCCCAACATAGTCAACATGACTATTACACTCCCATCATAGTCATCATTACTATTACACTCCCAACATAGTCATCATGACTATTACTCTCCCAACATTTTTCTCGTGACTATTACACTCCCAACATAATCATCATGGCAATTACACTCCCAACATAGTCATCTTTACTTTTACACTCCCAACATAGTCATCATGACTGTTACAATCCCAACATCGACATCATGACTATTGCACTCGCAACATAGTCGTCATGACTATTACACTCCCAACATAGTCATCATTACTATTACACTCCCAACATCGTCATCATGACTATAACACTCCCATCATAGTCGTCATGACTATTACACCCCCAACATAGTCATCATTACTATTACACTCCCAACATCGTCATCATGACTATAACACTCCCAACATAGTCATCATGACTATTACTCTCCGAACATCGTCATCATGACTATTACTCTCCCAACATATTCATCGTGACCATTAAACTCCCAACATCGTCATCATGACTTCAACTTTCCCAACATCTTCATCGTGACTATTACACTCCCAACATAGTGATCATGACTATTTCTCTCCGAACATCGTCATCACGACTATTACTTTCCCAACGTCTTCATCGTGACTATTACACTCCCAATAAGGCATCAGTACTATTACACTCCCAACATAGTCATCATGACTATTACAGTCCCAACATAGTCATCATTACTATTACACTCCCAACATTCGTCATCATGACTATTACACTCCCAACATAGTCATCGTTACTATTACACTCACAACATAGTCATCGTGAATATTACACTCCCAACACAGTCATCATGACTATTACACTCCCAACATAGTCATCATGACTATTACACTCCCAACACAGTCATCATGACTATTACACTCCCAACATAGTCATCATGACTATTACACTCCCAACATAGTCATCATGACTATTACACTCTCAACATAGTTATCATGGCAATTACACTGCCATGACTATTACACTCCCAACATAGTCGTCTTGACTATTACAGTCCCAACATAGTCATCATGACTATAAAACTCGCAACAGTCATCATGTCTTTTACACTCCTAACATAGTCATCATGACTATTACATTCCCAACATAATCATCATGTCTATTACACTCCCAACATAGTCATCGTTACTATTACACTCACAACATAGTCATCGTGAATATTACACTCCTAACACAGTCATCATGACTATTACACTCCCAACATAGTCATCGTTACTATTACACTCACAACATAGTCATCGTGAATATTACACTCCCAACACAGTCATCATGACTATTACACTCCCAACATAATCATCATGTCTATTACACTCCCAACATAGTCATCATGACTATTACATTCCCAAAATAGTCATCATTGCTATTACTTTCCCAATATAGTCATCATGACTATTACATTCTCAGCATAGTTATTATGAGTATTACACTCCCAACATAATCTTGACTATTCCAACATAGTAATGCCTTCCCAGCATCATCATCGGTACAAATAGTAGAAAAAACCGAATATGTACTGTAGTTCGTGTAACACTATCACCACGACTACTTGCGGGCTATTCATGCCCGTGCCACCTCTTGGGTGGCTTAATCTTCATAAATCTTCACCACCACTATCAATATCCCCCCCGTCCCACCCCGACCATCACCATTTACACCATCACAACTAAAACCACTATTCCCACCCATAGACTTTCACAATGACTGTTAAGTATTACTATATTGCTAGGTAACTATATTTTGTGTTATCTAGGATATAATTTTGGCTAGTAGTGCTGGATGGTATGGGTAGGCTGGAATCATAATAATTATACTCTCCAGTGGCCAAGTGAGTAGAGCGACGGGATTCCAGTCCCCCTTAAGGCAGAAAAAATGAGGTGTCTTCCAGTGACAGTCTGCGTCTCCTCGGGCTCTCCCAGGGTGTTTGAAGTATACACAATGAGGCCTTGGGAGTGGGAGAGGTGTGCTGCAGTTGAGCAGCAATACACAGTACTCGACGCACAGAAACAACTTGCTGCACACGCCCTCGGCAAACGTCAGACAAAGGTCTCACACCGTAAAAATAAGGACAAGAAAGATGAAGTAAAAGAGCGCCGCCAGAGGATGGTGAGAATTACACTGGATAACGGGAAGGTTCCCCCACGCCACCCTCCTCCAACCCGCGCAATCGTCTCCCACTGAACACTGCGAGAATGAAGGATTTATATTATTTACTTTAATTTAATTTATTTTAATTTTAAAGTGGACTGCTTTTTAATATTTAACCTGTTAGGTGTTTATCCATACATGTAGCGAGGCTTTTAATGTACATATAGCTTATACAACAATTGGTGGTTATAAATAAACTACAGTATAATGTGTGTTAGTTTTATTTTAACCGTATAATGGGTTAGTATAATTGGTAAAAATGCCTGTTGGGGAAGCCAGAGCATGCAAGTTATCTGTGGTGTCTTGTAGGTGGTACAGCTCTCTTTGACTTCTCATGAATAGCAAGCTTTCAAGCCAACATGTTAGGCTATAATACTTGCACAAACAAGTAAAGTACAGGTGTGACACATGAAATGAAAAGTGTAATAATAATTATAATAATAATAATGGGGCTTACTCTTTGTTTGGGATTGATCCACTACATAACAGCAATGAACTATCCAATATTCTCGGACTGGACGCTAGAGCGACGGTCTCGCTTCGTGCAGGTCAACGTTCAATCCCTGACCGTCCAAGAATGAGACCATCATTCTGTGTGTGAATGAGACACACGGAAACTATCTAGTTAGAATTAAACGAAAAAATAGAAACCTTATAATAGGAGTTATTTACTGGCCACCAAACTTATTCAGAATGGAAGCAAAGCATCTATGGGATGAAATATCTAGGTCAAACAGTATTTGTGTCATGGGTGACTTTAATTTTAGTGGAATAAACTGAATTAACAGAACAGGGAATAAAGAATCAGAAGATTTTCTAGAATTAATTGACGATTGCTTTCTTAGACAACACATTAAGGAACCAATGCGAGAAAATAATATTTCATTATTTAGTAATCATGACTATTACGCTCCCAACATAATCATCATGACTATTACTCTCCCAACATAGTCTTCATAACTATTACACTCCCAAAATACTCTTCATGACTATTACAGTCCCAACATAGTCATCATTACTATTACACTCCCAACATAGTCATCATGACTATTACACTCCCAACATAGTCATCTTGACTATTACACTCTCAACATAGTTATCATGGCAATGACACTGCCATGACTATTACACTCCCAACATAGTCGTCTTGACTATTACAGTCCCAACATAGTCATCATGACTATAAAACTCGCAACAGTCATCATGTCTTTTACACTCCTAACATAGTCATCGTGATTATTACACTCCCAACAAAATCATCATGTCTATTACACTCCCAACATAGTCATCATGACTATTACATTCCCAACATAGTCATCATGACTAATACTTTCCCAATATAGTCATCATGACTATTACATTCTCAGCATAGTTATTATGAGTATTACACTCCCAACATAATCTTGACTATTCCAACATAGTAATGCCTTCCCAGCATCATCATCGGTACAAATAGTAGGAAAAACCCGAATATGTACTGTAGTTCGTGTAACACCATCACCACCACTACTTGCGGGCTATTCATGCCCGTGCCACCTCTTGGGTGGCTTAATCTTCATAAATCTTCACCACCACTATCAATATCCCCCCCTCCCTCCCCGACCATCACCATTTACACCATCACAACTTAAACCACTATTCCCACCCATAGACTTTCACAATGACTGTTAAGTATTACTATATTGCTAGGTAACTATATTTTGTGTTATCTAGGATATAATTTTGGCTAGTAGTGCTGGATGGTATGGGTAGGCTGGAATCATAATAATTATACTCTCCAGTGGCCAAGTGAGTAGAGCGACGGGATTCCAGTCCCCCTTAAGGCAGAAAAAATGAGGTGTCTTCCAGTGACAGTCTGCGTCTCCTCGGGCTCTCCCAGGGTGTTTGAAGTATACACAATGAGGCCTGGGGAGTGGGAGAGGTGTGCTGCAGTTGAGCAGCAATACACAGTACTCGATGCACAGAAACAACTTGCTGCACACGCCCTCGGCAAACGTCAGACAAAGGTCTCACACCGTAAAAATAAGGACAAGAAAGATGAAGTAAAAGAGCCCCGCCAGAGGATGGTGAGAATTACACTGGATAACGGGAAGGTTCCCCCACGCCACCCTCCTCCAACCCGCGCAATCGTCTCCCACTGAACACTGCGAGAATGAAGGATTTATATTATTTACTTTAATTTAATTGTTTTTAATTTTAAAGTGGACTGCTTTTTAATATTTAACCTGTTAGGTGTTTATCCATACATGTAGCGAGACTTTAAATGTACATATAGCTTATACAACAATTGGTTGTTATAAATAAACTACTGTATAATGAGTGTTAGTTTTATTTTAACCGTATAATGGGTTAGTGTAATTGGTAAAAATGCCTGTTGGGGAAGCCAGAGCATGCAAGTTATCTGTGGTGTCTTGTAGGTGGTACAGCTCTCTTTGACTTCTCATGAATAGCAAGCTTTCCAGCCAACATGTTAGGCTATAATACTTGCACAAACATGTAAAGTACAGGTGTGACACATGAAATGAAAAGTGTAATAATAATTATAATGGAGCTTACTCTTTGTTTGGAATTGATCCACTACATAACAGCAATGAACTATCCAATATTCTCGGACTGGACGGTAGAGCGACGGTCTCGCTTCGTGCAGGTCAGCGTTCAATCCCTGACCGTCCAAGAATGAGACCATCATTCTGTGTGTGAATGAGACACACGGAAACTATCTAGTTAGAATTAAACGAAAAAATAGAAACCTTATAATAGGAGTTATTTACTGGCCACCAAACTTATTCAGAATGGAAGCAAAGCATCTATGGGATGATATATCTAGGTCAAACAGTATTTGTGTCATGGGTGACTTTAATTTTAGTGGAATAAACTGAATTAACAGAACAGGGAATAACGAATCAGAAGATTTTCTAGAATTAATTGACGATTGCTTTCTTAGACAACACATTAAGGAACCAATGCGAGAAAATAATATTTTATTATTTAGTAATCATGACTATTACGCTCTCAACATAATCATCATGACTATTACTCTCCCAACATAGTCTTCATAACTATTACACTCCCAAAATACTCTTCATGACTATTACAGTCCCAACATAGTCATCATTACTATTACACTCCCAACATTCGTCATCATGACTATTACACTCCCAACATAGTCATCATTACTATTACACTCCCAACATAGTCATCGTGAATATTACACTCCCAACATCGTCATCATGACTATTACAACCCCAACATAGTATCATTACTATTACACTCCCAACATCGTCATCATGACTATAACATTCCTAATATAGTCATCATGCCTATTACTCTAAAAACATCTTCATCATGACTATTACTTTCCCAACATAGTCAACATGACTATTACACTTCCATCATAGTCATCATCATCATCCCATCATCATTACTATTACACTCCCCACATAGTCATCATGACTATGATGACTATGTGGGGAGTCATTTCTCCCATCATCTCTCTGAGTCATCTCTCTCAACATTTTTCTCGTGACTTTTACACTCCCAACATAATCATCATGACTATTACACTCCCAACATAGTCATCATTACTTTTACACTCTCAACATAGACATCATGACTGTTACAATCCCAACATCGACATCATGACTATTGCACTCGCAACATAGTCGTCATGACTATTACACTCCCAACATAGTCATCATTACTATTACACTCCCAACACCGTCATCATGACTATAACACTCCCATCATAGTCGTCATGACTATTACACCCCCAACATAGTCATCATTACTATTTCACTCCCAACATCGTCATCATGACTATAACACTCCCAACATAGTCATCATGACTATTGCTCTCCGAACATCGTCATCAAATGAAATAGAGAGTTAGTATAAATGGGGTTAAGCCAGACTGGGCAAATGATATAAGTGGAGTGCCTCAAGGTTCTGTCCTGGGACCTTTGTTATTCATAATATATATAAATGATTTAGATTCAGGTTTGAATAGCAACATTTGCAAATTTGCCGATGATACAAATATCCGTTATCTGACTTGTCTCAGTATTTAATGTACCTATCCTTTCCCTAATCTTTGTTCATATAACTGAAAAACTCTTTAGGATTTGTTTTTGCTTACCCAGCTATGTGAACTTCATATATTTTTTTTTTTGCACTCCTTATGTCTTTTTTAATATTTCTAACCAGTTGTAGGATTTCTTGTTCTAAACTGACTTTTCCACTCTTTATCCTTTTGTACCAAGCTCACTTTCTGCCTAATCCTGAACTTTGCTGAGAATATTTGTAAATAAGGTATATTTTGAATAAACATCGAAATCCCTTTTTACATCACCCATCGCTGGGTTCACGTCTTGCTCCAAGATCGGCCCATCCCCTACGCCCAAGACTTTCCAGTCTATTTGACAAAAAAACTTCTTAGGCTATTAAAATAATTTAAAAAAACAATCTGGCACTTAGAATGTTCTCCTACATATCTACTCCATTCCATGGTAAATCTGATTTCTTTGTTATCACTGTTCCCTTGTTCACTCCCTATTTCAATGTCATTAATGTGTGGCCACAGCAACAACCCCAGCCCTGGATAGATGCACCCCATCCCAAGCATACATGTCATTTCTTCCATAGAATTGTTCCCAGTTATCTATAAATGATATTGCATTTGATTTGTAATAATTCTCTAGCCGGCAATTGATACCAAGTGCCCTCGACAACCATATACTTCCAACTCCCTTTCTCTGAAGAATGCCACATATGATCGCTGGGTTCTGAGGCTATTAGTTCTTATGCTAGGGTAGGACACTGGGATTTATTGATCAAACCGTTAGTAACAAGACGCCTGGTGTTGTTCTTCAGCCAAGTCTTGCTCTGGTTAGGCCCCATTTAGATTATAGAGTTCAGTTTTGGTCACCTTACTATATAATGGATATAAATTCACTTGAACGTGTCCAGCGTAGGATGCCAAAGTTAATTCCCAAAATTAGAAACCTGTCATATGAAGAGAGGTTAACAAAGCTTAAATTTCATTCGCTGGAAAGGCAAAGTGTTAAGGGTGACATGATAAGAGTTTACAAGTGGACGAATGGACATAACAAAGGCAATATTAATAGGGTATTAAAAGCATCAACACATGACCGAACACGAAACAATGGTTTAAATTGGATAAGTTTAGATTTAGTAAAGACTTGGGTTAAATACTAGTTCGGTAACAGGGTTGTTGCTCTGTGGAACCAGTTACTGCGTAACGTGGTGGAGGTGGGGTCCCTCGATTGTTTCAAACGTGGGTTGGACAGGTATATGTTCATAGACAACTGGGAACACTTCTATGGAAGAAATGAAATGTATGCTCGGGATAGGGTGCATCTATCGAGGGCTGGAGTTGTCGTTGTTGCGAACTCGTTGGAATCAGTAGTTAGAGTTGTTTGTTTGGGTTTAAACTGTTAGTAGATAGTGGTATGGGAAGTGATTTGGAGGAAGTAATAAAAGTATGTGTTTGTGGGAGAAAAGAATTGGCAAAATGATCAGGGAAAGAGAAGGGACTCAAAATAACAATTCACTTAGGGTATATTACACTAACACTAGAAGTCTAAGAAATAAAATAAAGGATTTAAATGCTCTTGTCTGCACAGAAAAAAAGAGATACTATTTTGAAACGTGGATTAATGTAGAAAACAGAGAGCTTTTAGCTGAATATCAAATAAATGGATTTAAACTATTTCACACACATAGATATATTAGACGAGAAGGGGGAGTAGCCATATATGTTATGGACAATTTGAAATGTAGTCTCAAAGAGGGAATCAAAACTGAGCCACATACAGAAATTTTTGGATAGAATGAAACGAAAAAGCAAATAATATTATAATAGGAGTTATATATAGGTCACCAAATTTAGACAGAATGGAAGCAAAGCATCTATGGGATGAAATATCTAGAGCATCTAGATCTAACAGTGGGTCTAACAGTAAAGTCATGGGTGACTTTAATTTTAGTGGAATAAACTGGTTGAACAAAACAGGCAATAATGAAGCACAAGATTTTCTAGAATTAATTGACGATTACTTTCTTACGCAACACATTAAGGAACCAACGCGGGGAAAAAAATACTTTAGATTTAGTGTTAACTAACAGGGAAACACAAATTAAGGACATCGAAATAGGGAGTGAGCTAGGGAACAGTGATCATAAAGAAATCAGATTTAGCATTCAATGGAATAGATCTGTAAGAGAAAATTTTGTTAAAGTGCCTGATTTTCGAAAAGGTGATTTCAATAGCCTAAGAAATTTTTTGGGTCAAATAGATTGGAAAGTCTTGGATATGAGTTATGGGCCGGTATTGGAGCTAGACGTCAACCCAGTGACAGGTGACGGAAAAGGGGTTTTCGATGTGAATTCAAAATATAACCTATTTAAAAATATTCTAACCAAAGCCCAGGAATGTAGTATTCCATATAAATTGAATAGACCGAATACAAATAATCCAAAGTGGATAACAAAGGATCTGAAGAACCTTATAGGTAAAAAGAGAAGGCGAAAAGGATTAATAATGGGAAAGTCTGTTTAGAACAGGAATTCGTACAACTGGTTAGAAATACTAAAAAAGAGATAAGGAAAGCAAAAAGAAACTATGAAGTTCGCATAGCAAAGGAAGCAGAAACAAATCCTAAAGGGTTTTTCCAATTATACCGGACAAAGATTAGAGAAAGGATAGGTCCATTAAAAACTGAGATAGGTCAAATAACAGATAATGATGAAGAGATGAGTAGTATTTTAACAAATATTTTATATCTGTATTTACTAAAGAGAAACTTAACAATGTGCCTTCAGCCGAACAAGTATATGTAGGTGGGGACGAGGACAGGTTGACTACTTTAGCAGTTACCAGGGAGGATGTAATTAAACAAATAGTTAAACTCAAACCAAACAAATCCCCAGGACCGGATGAAGTGTTTGCCAGGGTGCTTAAATAATGCAAAGAGGAGCTTTGCGACCCACTGTCTACCATATTTAATAAATCAATAGAGTTAGGCAGAGTGCCAGAGTTATGGAAAGTTGCTAATATGATACCAATTTTTTAAGAAAGGGGATAGATCACTTGCGTCAAATTATCGACCAATTAGCCTAACGTCTATTGCTTTTGATACACCTGGTGACACCTGAAAAGGATCAATGCATGAATGTTCGTAATAAGGCAAATAGGACACTGGGATTTATTAATCGAAGCGTTAGTAACAAGACACCTGGTGTGTGGTTCTTCAGCTATATCTTGCTCTGGTTAGGCCCCATTTAGATTATGCAGTTCACTTTTGGTCGCCGTACTATAGAATGGATATAAATTCACTTGAACGTGTCCAGCGTAGGATGACAATGTTAATTCCCCAAATTAGAAGTCTTTCATATGAAGAAAGATTAATAAAGCTTAAATCTCACATGTATGTGTTGTATGTATTTGTGCTGGATATGTATTTGATAGCATTTATGTAAGTGTTGTAATAATTGTGTAAGTTGTTCATTAATTGCTCGTGTTGTGTAATTGTATATGAATGAATTGTGCATTTGCACCTGTTGTATATTGATTGTCATTGTGCGTTTGGGAATGGAGTGTAGACTAGGGTGGAATACACGCGAAAAGACAGACACTTATATTATTATATACAGACTAGGCACTGAGAAATATGTGTGTATGCGAGGTGTACAATTTCACACAATAATAAATTTATATAAGTATTCGGTGTGATGTAGAAATCGTAGATCCCTCTTTTTCCTCAGTTGAGCATGGAGAAGATATGGTTGGTGAAATGAGACGTAAGATGATCTTATCCCTTCCTGTTAAGGAGTTGGTGGTGACTATCGCAGTTGGTCATTGTGTAGTAGATTACGACGATATCCCCGACTTTATTGCTCGCATAAAGGCTTTAGCTTCGATTGAAAAGTGGCATTGATGCTCATTGTTATGAGAGACAATAAAAATACGAGCTGTAGAAATATTTAAGGCTCCCTAGACATATTTAATCAGTCTTTCATATGGCACTGTATCTTTGCTAAAGTCAGGGAATACAACGTCATTAACCTTACCGCTATCAAGTGCCTCATCTATGCTGGAATAAAATGATAGCAAACTTTGTTAGATATGAACAGCCATTAGTCACTTATTAATCTATGTTTTTCAGGATGAATACAAATGGTATTTTGTTAAAAAAATAATAATACAATTATTAGGATTAATAGATCATTGCAGTTGTAATTTTCTATAGTTTTATTTATTAAAACATGAATGTACAAAGTATTTAATTTTTTGGCAAACTACATAATATATTGATTTCAGTGCACAAAGAAATCCCCATTAACGAGATTTGTTCTTTATTTACTGAACATTAAAAGCAAAAGTAATTATAGGAGATAACCAAACTGCAAAAGCAGTTTACGCAGCTCACAACTATTGATGTCAACATTTGTGCTGTCCGTATAGTCTCTGCCAAAGTTATCAATGTTCCTGGTGACGCTGTCGTTCTCTCTTATCATCTCAATGTCATTATTGGTGTCGCTATTGACGTCACTTTCACTGCTGCTAACTCCAATGGTAGAGTTCTTCCAAGCAGCAATGTCAGCCTGGAGGTCGGGGAGACGACTATAGGAGGCGTGTTCCAGAGGGCATCGCGTGAATGGGTCAGATGGGTGGGATGTGAGCAGCAGTTGGACCAGTGTCGACTCGTCCACCACCATCTTGGACGAATGTAACAGCACCGGCGCTTCCATCATTGCTCCCGTCACACTGTCCACGAACCTCTCCGGACAGTCCTCCGTCGACTCCTCAATGGGAGTTGGGAAGTGGTTGAAACAGAGTCCAGACTCTGCGCCTTGCTTGTTGAGTGAAAACAGGACCTGAGCGTGATTCTTGCGCAACACCCGAAAAACAGACGTCGATTTCTCTTGCAATGTTTTGTAAACGTTGTCTAAACTTATGAATAAATGTCTTTTTGCATCCTGTTGTTGCAACCTCGAGCTTATTGCAACTAAAGAAGTAGTGACAGTAACGAGGGAAGAAGAAGCGGACTCTGCAAGACCAGGAACCTGATACGCTGAAGAGGTTGCTAGCTTAGACATCAGCAACTCAAACATTAGACAGATATTAATAAATAACCATACAGTTCGTGATATCTGGCGATTATTTAGAAGATCTCCCTCCCGCGACGCCTCTGCCTTTTGTCCCAGGAGCTGGACAATACGGTTCAAAAACACTACTTCTGATCCAGGCTTCAGACTCCTCACTTGGCGCGTCGCTGAAGCTGCAACAGCGTCTAGGTTGCCATGTATCTCAAGGATGTGCAACAAGTTGCAAATAGAGATAATTAAACTCAACTTTGCGCCTTTAGCTTCGAGGTGATGCAACTCCAAGTATGAACCTGAGGCAACCAGGCCATTAACAACCTGCATGCGAGAGTTGGCATCCTCCAGGTACTCCTTAGGCCACATGGAAATAATGCGAATCATTTCCAGACGAAGGAACGGATTGGGACACAATTCATCATCAGTGAAGATCCCTAGAATAAATGGTTTAAATATATCAGGAACTAATATGCTGAAATCCATGCTGTATCCTGGCCGCCAGTGACTGACAAGATCAATTATGGTCCAGAGGACGCTTTCCCAGCGACCCGTCAACCTAATCAACTTCGTCGACATAAATGTTAGCGCCCAAAATAAACCAAGACGAGTTTTTCTTAGTAAAATATTTGTTTGGTCAACAGCAGTAAAAAGCTGGTTCTCCATCGTTTCCAAAATATGATCGACGGAGATTTTGGTGGGGTCGATGTTCCTAACAGCCTCGAGGAACGCTTGAACCTTAGCAACGGATTCTTCGTATATGTTCATTATCAAAATCACGAGGGACACTGAGGCAAATATGAGTAATATTCTCCTGACGACTCCCGTACCAAAGAGATGAATGAATGTGTAATCTTTGAGTGGGGGAACGTTATATACCCTAACACCTCAGTGAGGTGTTAAGCATTATATTAGGGATGACATGAAAGAGGTGAACAAGTGGATGAAAGGTATTAACTGAGGCTTCAGAAAGGCTGAGGTAATAGTTCTGAGAAAAGTAATAGCTGAGGTAATAGTTCTGAGGCTAGGTAATGATGATAGAGTTACAAGATATGAGGTAGATGGTGTTGAGATTGCGAAAGGGATCTGGGAGTTATGATTAGTAAGAATTTAAAACAAAAGGATCAATGCATGAATGTTCGTAATAAGGCAAATCGGACACTCGGATTTATTAATAGCAGGGTTCGTAACAAGGTGTGGTTCTTAAGCTATATCTTGCTCTGGTTAGGCCCCATTTAAATTATGCAGTTCAGTTTTGGTCGCCGTATTATAGAATGGATATAAATTCACTTGAACGTGTCCAGCGTAGGATGACAAAGTTAATTCCCCAAATTAGAAGTCTTTCATATGAAGAAAGATTAACAAAGCTTAAGTTGCATTCACTGGAAAGGCGAAGAGTTAGGGGCGACATGATAGAGGTTTACAAGTGGATGAATAGACATAACAAAGGGGGATATTAATAGGGTATTAAAAGTATCAACACAAAACAGAACACGAAACAATGGGTATAAGTTGGATAAGTTTAGATTTAGGAAAGACTTAGGTAAATACTGGTTCAATAACAGGGTTGTTGATTTGTGGAACCAATTGCCGCGTAACATGGAGGGGTCCCTCGATTGTTTCAAGCATGGGTTGGACATGTATATGAGTGGGATTGGGTGGTTATAAATAGGAGTTGCCTTGTAGGGGCCAATAGGCTTTCTGCAGTTGCCTTTTTTCTTATGTTAACTAAGAGGATATTAATAAGTTATTAAAAGTTTCAACGCAATATAAAACACGAAACAATGGGTATAAATGGAAAAGCTTAGATTTAGGAAACAGCTGGGTAAATTCTAGTTTGAACATAACTAGAGTTTTACATAGAATTAGTTAGGAGCAAGGTAGGAATCCCGATCATATGTGGCATTCTTCCAAGAAAGGGAGTTGGAAATAATTGGATGTCGAGGGCACTTGGTGTCAATTGCCGGCTGGAAAGATATTGCAAATCAAATGCAATATCTTTCAAAGACAACTGGGATCACTTCCATGGAAGAAATGCAATGTATGCTCGTGATGGGGTGCATCTATCGAGGGCTGGGGTCGTTGCTGTTGCGAACTCGTTGGAACCAGTGGTTAGAGGTGTTTGTTTGGGTTTAAACTGTTAGTAGATAGTGGTATGGGAATTGATTTGGAGGAAGGAGATAATAAAAGTATGTGTTTGGGGGAGAAGGTAATTGGCAAAATGATCAGGGAAATTGAAGGGCCTCAAAATAACAATTCACTTAGGGTATATTACACTAACAGTAGAAGTCTAAGAAATAATATAAGCGAATTAAATGCTCTTGTCTGCACAGAAAAAATAGTTATTATCGCGCTTGCCGAAACGTGGATGAATGTAGAAAATAGAGAACTATTAGCTGAATATCAAATAAATGATATTTAAACTATTTCACACAGATAGATATATTAGACGAGGAGGGGGGGAGTAGCCATATACGTTAGGGACAATTTGAAATGTAGTCTCAAAGAGGGAATCAAGTCTGAGCCACACACAGAAACTATTTGGATAGAATTAAACGAAAAAGCAAATAATATTATAATTGGAGTTATATATAGGCCACCAAATTTAGACAGAATGGAAGAAAAGCATCAATGGGATGAAATATCTAGAGCATCTAGATCTAACAGTATTTATGTCATGGGTGACTTTAATTTTAGTGGAATAAACTGGTTGAACATATAAACATCTTATGTTCGTATGTTTGGTCCAAAACTCAGAATCAGTCTCAATTTTATTAGTCGAGTGTGAAGAACACTTGCATAACATAATAATAATGGGCTCTCACAAGAATAATTTATTGTTGTGTGGTGCCGTATGTTTGGTCCAAAACTCAGAATCAGTCTCAATTTTATTAGTCGAGTGTGAAGAACACTTGCATAACAATAATAATGTGTGGGGTGTAACGAAAAGACAGTGTTAAACATAACAACTTAGTTTATTCAATAAAGTACTAACTACTACAACAAAACAAAAAGAAATGTCAATGACGTTACTCGAAATCCTTCCTGTGACACTATCAATGACAGCTAGACACCAGCCCCTCGGACTGCATAATGAACTAACTCGAACATAAGCGTGACCACAGAGGAATCAACAAGAAACAAGAACTAACAGATCTATAATCACAATTACAACAAATGACACAGTGGGTTCTGAAACACGTCTCCAGTAATCTCCTAACTGCTCTACGCCTCAGTGCAGTCTACACCTGCAATGGCGGTTGCAATGCAATCAAATCAGTAGTTTTTCAATGACAACTTCTTGTCTTGTCTTCTTGTCATCGAGTGGGAAATGAATGGATATCGAGGGCACTTGGTGTCAATTGCCGGCTGGAAAGATATTGCAAATCAAATGCAATATCTTTCATAGACAACTGGGAACACTTCTATGGAAGAAATGAAATGTATGCTCGTGATGGGGTGCATCTATCGAGAGCTGGGGTTGTTGCTGTTGCGAACTCGCTAGAAGAAGTGGTTAGAGGTGTTTGTTTGGGTTTAAACTGTTAGTAGATAGAGGTATGGGAATTGATTTGGAGGAAGGAGGTAATAAAAGTATGTGTTTGTGGGAGAAAGGAATTGGCAAAACGATCAGGGAAAGAGAAGGTCCGCAAAATAACAATTCACTTAGGGTATATTACACTAACAGTAGAAGTCTAAGAAATAAAATTAACGAATTAAATGCTCTTGTCTGCACAGAAAAAATAGATATTATTGCACTTACCGAAACGTGGATGAATGTAGAAAATAGAGAACTATTAGCTGAATATCAAATATATGGATTTAAACTATTTCACACAGATAGATATATTAGACGAGGAGGTGGAGTAGCCATATATGTTAGGGACAATTTGAAATGTAGTCTCAAAGAGGGAATCAAAACAAAGCCACACACAGAAACTATTTGGATTGAATTAAACGAAAAAGCTAATAATATTATAATAGGAGTAATATATAGGCCACCAAATTTAGACAGAATGGAAGCAAAGCATCTATGGGATGAAATATCTAGAGCATCTAGATCTAACAGTATTTATGTCATGGGTGACTTTAATTTTAGCGGAATAAACTGGTTGAACAAAACAGGGAATAGTGAAGCAGAAGATTTTCTAGAATTAATTGACGATTGCTTTCTTACGCAACACATTAAGGAACCAACACGGGAAAATAATATTTTAGATTTAGTGTTAACTAACACGGAAACGCAAATTAATGACATCGAAATAGGGAGTGAGCTAGGGAGCAGTGATCACAAAGAAATCAGATTTAGCATAGAATGGAATAGACTAGTAGGAGAAAATTCTGTTAAAGTGCCAGATTTTCGAAAAGCTGATTTTAATAGCCTAAGAAATTTTTTGGGTCAAATTGATTGGAAAGGCTTGGGTATGGGGTGTGGGCCGGTCTTGGAGCGAGACATGAACCCAGCGATAGGTGACTTAAATGGGGATTTCGATGTGGATTCAATATATAACTTATTTAAGAATATTCTAAACAAAGCACAGGAACGTAGTATACCATACAAATTGAATAGATCGTATACTAATGACCCAAAGTGGATAACAAAGAATTTGAAGAACCTTATAGGTAAAAAGAGAGCTTGGTACAAAAGGATTAAAAATGGGGAGGTCACTTTAGAACAGGAATTCGTACAACTGGTTAGAAATGTTAAAAAAGAGATAAGGAAAGCAAAAAGAAACTATGAAGTTCGCATAGCAGGGCAAGCAAAGACAAATCCTAAAGGGTTTTTTCAGTTATATCGTACTAAGACTAGGGAAAGGATAGGTCCATTAAAAACTGAGACAGGTCAAATAACAGATAGTGATGAAGAGATGAGTAGTATTTTTAATAAATATTTTGTATCTGTATTTACTAAAGAGGAACTTAACAATATGCCTTCAGCCGAACAAGTCTATGTGGGTGGGGACGAGGACAGGTTGACGAGTTTAGCAGTTACCAGGGAGGATGTTCTTAAACAAATAGTAAAACTCAAACCAAACAAATCCCCAGGGCCGGATGAAGTGTTTGCTAGGGTGCTTAAAGAATGCAAAGAGGAGCTTTGTGACCCACTGTCAACCATATTTAATAAATCAATAGAGTCAGGCAGAGTGCCAGAGTTTTGGAAAGTTGCTAATGTGATACCAGTTTTTAAGAAAGGAGATAGATCACTTGCGTCTAACTATCGACCAATTAGCCTAACGTCTATTGTGGGAAAGTTACTCGAATCTATAATAGCAAATAAAATTCGTCTTCATCTTGAAAAACATAAATTAATAATTGAGTCGCAACATGGTTTTATAAATGGCCGTTCATGTTTAACAAATTTGTTATCTTTTTATTCTAGCATTGTTGAGGCAGTTGATAGTGGTAAGGATTGCGATGTTGTATACCTTGACTTTAGCAAAGCTTTTGATACAGTGCCACATGAAAGACTGATTAAAAAAATAGAGTCTTATGGTATTGGGGGTGCTATATTAAGCTGGATTAGGGCATGGCTATACCAAAGGAAACAGAGAGTTAGTATAAATGGAATCAAGTCAGAGTGGGAAAATGTTGTAAGTGGAGTGCCTCAAGGCTCTGTCCTGGGACCTCTGTTGTTTATAATATATATAAATGATTTAGATTCAGGTTTGAGTAGCAACATTTGCAAATGTGCCGATGATACGAAAATCGGTAGGGAAATTAATTCGGAGGAGGACTCACTATCACTTCAAGTTGATCTAGATAGGGTTTTGAAATGGTCAAAGGATTGGCAGATGCAGTTTAATGCTGATAAATGTAAAGTTCTGAGGTTAGGTAATGATGATAGAGTTACAAGATACGAGCTAGATGGTGTTGTGATTGCGAAGTCGGATTGCGAAAGGGATCTGGGAGTTATGATTAGTAAGAATTTAAAACAAAAGGATCAATGCATAAATGTTCGTAATAAGGCAAATCGGACACTTGGATTTATTAATCGCAGCGTTAGTAACAAGACACCTGGTGTGGTTCTCAAGCTATATCTTGCTCTAGTTAGGCCCCATTTAGATTATGCAGTTCAGTTTTGGTCGCCATATTATAGAATGGATATAAATTCACTTGAACGTGTCCAGCGTAGGATGACTAAGTTAATTCCCCAAATTAGAAATCTTTCATATGAAGAAAGATTAACAAAGCTTAAGTTGCATTCACTGGAAAGGCGAAGAGTTAGGGGTGACATGATAGAGGTTTACAAGTGGATGAATGGACATAACCGGGGGGATATTAATAGGGTATTAAAAGTATCAACACAGGACAGAACACGAAACAATGGATATAAATTGGATAAGTTTAGATTTAGGAAAGACTTGGGTAAATACTGGTTCAGTAACAGGGTTGTTGATTTGTGGAACCAATTGCCGCGTAACATTGTGGAGGTGGGGTCCCTCGATTGTTTCAAGCACGGGTTGGACAAGTATATGAGTGGGATTGGGTGGTTATAGAATAGGAGCTGCCTCGTATGGGCCAATAGGCCTTCTGCAGTTACCTTTGTTCTTATGTTCTTATGTTAACTATAACTAATGGGTTCACTGGCAACTCCAGCAACCCTTTCTCAAATTACTCCTTACGTTAACACTCCGTCTAATGGACGATCAACAATCAATAACTATTGATTTACGTTAATATCACAATAACATTTACGTTAAATTAATATCACTTACAACTGTCACTAGTAACGCGGAAATTACAAAACACTCTACCAGTCGAGCATTCAGTGAGAAAATTCCATTAATCCCTGTACTACCAGACAGCTGATTGTCTTTACTAGTTACGTTAATTTACGTTAATCGGTTACTAATCACTCAGCGATGGTAAACTCTGATTTACAATGTCCAAAGTGCTAAGAGAACGGTAATCACTCGTGATTACCTTTAGAGTAATTAATTACTATCCTCAAGATCAATAATTAAACAATTAAAATACGCAA
Organism: Procambarus clarkii; assembly: GCF_040958095.1. Classification (NCBI taxonomy): domain Eukaryota; kingdom Metazoa; phylum Arthropoda; class Malacostraca; order Decapoda; family Cambaridae; genus Procambarus; species Procambarus clarkii. Next base: position 21,318,542 of record NC_091213.1, on the reverse strand, counting down.
CCATTCACACTGGCTCAGCAATTTACATTAAGGTATGACATTGAATTTACATTGAACGTGTCCAGCGTAGGATGACTAAGTTAATTCCCTGAATTAGAAATCTTTCATATGAAGAAAGATTAACAAAGCTTAAATTGCATTCACTGGAAAGGCGAAGAGTTAGGGGTGACATGATAGAGGTTTACATGTGGATGAATGGACATAACAAAGGAGATATTATTAGGGTATTAAAAGTATCAACACAGTATCACGTTTGTGTTCACCAGTATTTATGAGTTGTGTCATTGGTCAGTGGATCATTTTCTGAGTAGTGACCACTTTGCTACAAAAACAGCTATTAATATAGCACTACCTCCTAGACCTCCAGCTCTCGAGCCCGGATGGGACTTTATCAAGGCAGATTGGACGAAGTTTCAGGAAGCTCTCGAAACTTGGCACCAAAACTATACTCCTCCTGACAACACCGAAGAAATGGAAAAAGATTTAGTAAATGCAATACATAGAGCAGCAAATCACGCCATTCCCAAGAGGAAAACAATTACCCAACAACACAAGGACCATTGGTATTACTGTGATAGGATCAAAGAGCTACAGAACAGACTAAATCGTGCACGAAAGAATTTCAGGAGAGATAGAACCGAAGCTAATATAGGACTTCTTAGAGCTGTCCGAGATCATGTGCACGAAGAAACAGCAAAAATCAGAGAAGAAAAATGGCTCGAGTGGTGTGCCAAGCTAAATCAGCATACGTCCTTGGGCGACATCTGGAGGCAGATCAACAAGGCCAAAGGTAAATCGCCTCCTGCTCCGCCGCACCATGTTCATCTAGAGCAAGAAGCAGAAAGGCTAGCAAATCTATTTGCTTCAAGAGCCAGTTCCACTCAACTTCCTCAAGCAACTCTGACTCACCAACAAAGACTTCAAGCAGCAAGATGGAAAATGATGCTTTAGCCTTACCTGACGAACTAGACCAGCCTTTCAATCTGAAAGAACTCAGAAGTGCTACAAAGAAAACTAAAAATACAGCTCCAGGCGAGGACAAAATCACTTACAACATGCTAGCCAAGCTAGGAGAAAAGGGTGAAGAAGCCTTCTTGAATCTCATCAACAGAGTATTGCTGACAAGAACCCGACCACTCTCTTGGAACAGTGCAATTATAGTTCCCATTCCAAATCCTAAAGACCCAGGAAATCCAACATGAGACTGTCTGGCCAAAACTGCAGAAAGAATGGCCCTTAATCGAATTGAATGGAAAGAAAATCCACTACACCAAAATATGTTTGGTGTAGTGTTGTAGTGAAAAGGTGTTGGAACCACAGAATGCCTTACCTCCCTCCTGGATAAAATCAATGACAAACCTGGAATCCTTATTTTTCTAGACCTTGAAAAAGCCTTCGAGTTAGCCAGTGCTCCAGCTACACTGTGCTGCCTTGTGGATAAGGAAATCAAAGGACACGCTCTTGCTTTTGCCAAAGGAAGCCTGCTTAACCGAGAAGCTAAAGTCAAATTCCTAGGAAAAACATCGACCTCCAAGAGGCTGGAAAATGGAACTCCGCAGGGAGAAATACTAAGCCCCTTCTTCTTCAACTGTCTCATGGAACAATTCATGAAGCTCAAGCTACCAAAAGCCAAACTTCTTAACTATGCAGACGACTTTGTGGTCATCATCAATGGCAAAGGTGCAAGGAACAATGCACAAAAATGCCTAGATATTATCAGCAAGGAAGCGGAACGCATAGCAGTGAAAATAAACAGCAATAAAACAAAAGCAATGGCCGTTAAAATGAGAACTCAAGACATCAGACTGGCAATACAAGGACAAGAAATTGAGTGGGTTACCTCTTTTCAATACCTAGGAGTCATAATAGACAACCAGTTGAATTTCACTCAAGAAATTGAATATCTTCGGCAACGCTGTAAAGCCAGAAACTCAGCTTTGCGCTCTCTGACCAGTCTTAGAGATGGTGCATCTCTACCAGTACTCAAAATGTACTACGTTCAAGCAGTTAGGTCACTCATCAACTATGCTGCTCCTGCTCTTACATCCCTCAGTGATAACCAATGGGAGAAACTGGAAGTGTCTCAAAATGATGCTCTGAGAACAATGCTGGGAGCACCTATATGGACGCGTAGAGAGAACCTTAGAATGGAAACAAATTTACCAGCATTAGAAAATAGGATGAAACAAAGGATAGCCATCATAATAGGAAAACTTACTGGAACAACCGCCAGGCTGTCAATCAAAGACAGCATACAGATCCTTTCAGGAAAACCTACAGTATAGAACAAGCTCATGGATGGATAATGTGGTCAAGATTTTAGAGAAAATGGACCAGAAATGGACTATTAAAAACAAAGGGGAAGATAGACCATATCAACACTTTCGACAGCCTCCTCCATGGGAAGAATCGAATCTAAAGATAATCATTGAAAGATTACCAGTTAATAAATCAGCATGTGACCCGCAGAGGCTCAAGGAAGTAATAGAGCAACAAATGGAAATTATCTCTAGACCCACAACGACTCACATCTTCACAGACGGATCAGTTGATAAAGAAAAAGGTTCTGCTTGGGCAGCAATTTACACTACCAACCATGAAGCTTACTGGAGCATGAATAGTGGGTGCTCAACATTGCAAACAGAATTATATGCCCTGAAAGAGGCAATAAAATATACAATTGAGAATAATTTACATAATGTCATCATTCATACAGACTCTAAATCTTCGCTCCAGGCATTGTTATCCAGTCAGCACAGAGATAATATACAACTCCTCACAGAAATTCAACATATAGGAAAAGATGCCCATAATCGAGGGCTGTCAATCACCCTAAATTGGATACCAAGTCACATTGGCATAGATGGTAATGCAGACTCACTAGCAAAAACTACCACTGATCTACCTGCTGTACAGGTTCAAATACCTTCACGTTTCTCACAAATAAAGGAGCAAATCAAGAAGGAAATATTCTCAACTATTAATATCAAAATATCTCAACATAAATAATAAACGAGTCGCAACATGGTTTTACAAATGGCCGTTCATGTTTAACAAATTTGCTAACTTTTTATTCCAGCTTAGTTGAGGCAGATGATAGTGGTAAGGATTGTGATGTTGTGTACCTTGACTTTAGCAAAGCCTTTGATACAGTGCCACATGAAAGACTAATTAAAAAAATAGAAGCTCAAGGTATTGGGGGTGCTATATTAAGTTGGATTAGGGCATGGCTATTCCAAAGGAAACAGAGAGTTAGTACAAATGGGATTAAGTCAGAGTGGGATAATGTTGTTAGTGGAGTACTTCAGGGCTCTGTCCTGGGACCTCTGTTGTTTATAATATATATAAATGATTTAGATTCAGGTTTGAGTAGCTACATCTCTAAATTTGCAGATGATACAAAAATTGGTAGGGAAATCAACACGAAAGAAGACTCGCTATCACTTCAAGTTGTTCTAAATAGGGTTTTAGAATGGTCAAAAGATTCATGCTGGCTGCTATAAGGGGAATGAATTACATTTTAAGCAAACACGTCAGTATATCTCTTCCTATTATTATTATTCTTTTTGGTGAAACTACGAATAAGTGCTAATTTGGTGGCTTTAGCTTTTCTCGATTTTTTTCCGCCTTTTACCACCACCTAAAATCTGTCGTCTTACTCCCTTCAATGATTCGATCCCATGCTTCTTAATTTACTTTATAAAGGTATGTTCACCTGTTTGCATGTCTTGCAATACATTCTGACCCACACTTAAGACGGCAGGAGTGTGTGTTCTCATTTAAAATGGAGTAAAACAGCGAGTTCAACGACGGAAACGAGTTCGTAGGCAAGATGGAACAACAGGACTAGACCAGGTTTTGGTGAACAAACCCAAGGGTAATTGTTGACTACAATAAATTCATGAAAGGTGTTGACCACTTTGATCAAATGGTAAAGTATTACCATTTCGCCAGGAAAAGTCTTAAGTGGACCAAGAAAATAACATTTTATTTCCTGCAAATGGCTTTGCAGAATGCATTTGCATTGTACAAGGCCAACACCAATGACCGCAAGAAACTAACACTGCTCCAGTTTCACGAGGTGGCTATTTGGGCCTTATTGAAATGGGACAAGGAAGAGTGGCCTGCAACAACAACATCTCCACATTTAGTTCATGCTCCAGACATCAATGATGACACTGGTCCTGTCTATACTGCTGACCCGTCAACACCTGGCCCGTCGGGTGTGAGGCGCCCTCTGTTCACGTCGACACCTCGTGCTGAAGCCGAAACTGAATCTGAAGACGATATTTCTGCTGCTACACTGACGTTTGAAGACACTGTTGAGAGCGAGGAATCAGACTCTAGTATCCAACCAACACGGAGACCACAGGGACGTATTGCTGCTTCAGAGCATCGTCTGAACTACAAGTTGAAGCATGAAATTGTGAAACTCCCCAAACGTCGCAGGTGTCACGTGTGTGCAAGGTCGGGTATAAGGAAGGAGACTGGAATAGGATGCAAGACCTGCGATATTGGACTGTGTGTCATTCCGTGTTACACCAATTATCACCGGAAAAGGGTGTATTGGGTGGAGTAGTAACCACCCACACCAGCTTCACTCCACCTACGAACATCTGTTGAGCAACTTCAGGAATCGGTACCTGAAGGAAGTGGAGTGGAGAGAAAATGCTCAACTTATTTTTCTACAATCGTCTTTCCCTTGGTAAGTACAGATAATTGGTCTAAGTTGTTGTAGTATTGTAGTCTATTTTCTTAGGAATATTTTGATACCTAAATGACAACTGTAGCACGAAAACTAACGTAAGTATACACGAAACACCACAAACTATTTTTGTGGGTGTTGCGGGTGTCAGTTTGAGTGTCCCAAGCGGGTTCCAGGTGGGTGTTTTCGGGCGTCTCTACAGGTGTGCTTCCCAAGAATTTTATTTTATATGCATATGTCTGTGTAGGGGAATTTTATTCCGAACACTATACAACAAAAAAAGAACGGTGTGCAACAAGTATAGACTTGAAAAACATGAACACAGTAAAAACTTTTGACGATCATGGGTACAAACAGGCGTAAGATTTTATTCGCCGCAAATTTATTTGACGCTCTGTTGACCAATTCTACCCATGTTCTTATAGAACATTCTATTGCGAACATACTGCTACAAAAATGAATTACGTAGCTCGAGAATTAATGTCAGGACAGTGAAGTAAGTATAAACTTTCAAAGCCCTGTATCACAACAGTGTTGTCACTGCTGAAATCAAGGCTAACACTTCGGCCACTTCCCACACTCGTGCGGGTGAGCCCCGACCATCATTATAAATTTATAGGCATATGTCTGGGTAGGGAATTTTATTGCGAGTTCAGTGATATAAAATTTAACGCTGTAGGACTAATGTGGAGCTGACAACAAACAAAAGAGTATGAACATTTTGTTGCTGTTTGGGCGTCACGGAGAGTGATTCATTGTTTTTATTTATTTCGTGGAGGGATAGCTAATGCTTTGGTGACATTTTATATATATGATTTTGTAGAGAATTTTATTGCCAACACATTGATACAAAAATGAAATACGTAGCTTGAGAATTGATGTCAGGGGAGTGAAAAGATTATACACTTTTTGGTGTTTACGCTCAAGAGCCCAAAACTCCACACTCAAAAGGAACTTTTTTTCACTAGTGCTGGGCGCGGGAAAGTGTTACACTCCCAACATAGTCTTCATGACTATTGCACTCCCAACATCGTCGTCATGACTATTACACTCAAAACATCGTCGTCATTACTATTTCTCTCCGAACATCGTCATCACGACTATTACTTTCCCAACGTCTTCATCGTGACTATTACACTCCCAAAAAGGCATCAGTACTATTACACTCCCAACATAGTCATCATGAGTATTACACTCCCAACATAGTCATCATAACTATTACACTCCCAACATCGTCATCAAGACTATTACACACCTAACTTAGTCATCATGACTATTACATCGTCATCATGACTATTACAAGTAATTGCCTTTTTCGGGGTAGAAGGTAGACACAGTAGTCGCTTCTGTATATATTTATTGACTGAGATAGCAAGGTATATATCTGCCTAGCCGAGGTCCTTCTACTCTGAGTCTGTGAGGATAACTGAGGCTGCTGGGAGCATGCCTGATGCTCCTCTGTCTGGCATGACGTCAGAGGCCTACTCGCCTGTGATTGGTTACATTTCAACTGACAGAATTTGAGTATAACACCGCTCGGACACGCTACCAAGTCGACGTCCCTTGTCGACAAGCTCTGGCTAGCTATATAGTTACAATGATACTGAAAGGACCTCGGTGGCATTCAATAATGGCTTACATGTGAAATTTGCATAATAAAACATTGAAAGAAGATCAGGTGTGCGTAATACTAACAACTCGGCATATATGCACCAAAAAAAAAATTCATCATAATAGGTGAAAATCATGGTAACAATGCTTTGATTAAACCAGAGTATTAAGAACATGTGGATGTCTACTGATCAGATATGAACAATACAACTCAAGGTATTGCCTAAACAAAATTATTAACATGTGTCAATGGCATGTGCTTGAAAACCATACAAAATTAAACAATTATTACATTAATGGAACAAAGTTCTGACCTAACAACCACAATTGAATTTCAAGATAGATAATGATTTTTTTTTTTTCTCTTTTTTTTCTGAAATAATACAATATATTTACAAGACCAATGTACAATATATATAATGTGCAATATATTTACAAGCATATACAAGACCTGGATCAAGAAGACTAACATCTGCGTGATAGCAGTCAGGATTCACTGGCCTCAATGTGGTTGCTAGAACAATAATAACTCCTATGACAAGCACTGTAAAAATACAAATGGTAGTAGACTTAACAATGGCATCTAATTTATAACCAAATAAAGTTGAGAAAAACTATACATTATATATAATGGTAATAATAAGACACGTGGTAGAAATACTGCAAATGAGTTTTTTTTTTTTTTTTTTTTTCAAAACAACAGAAAAACTGCAGAGTGCACTCAATTATAAATTCTGCGGATATCTACACCTAGCTCATCCAGAGCACTATACAACTCTGGCTCTGACTGAAGGTCCGGAACAGGTGAAACTTCATGCGACAAACTATCATCTTGAGAGATATCCTCGTTAACATCTAGCGAATGGACATGTGGTGAGTGCACGGTTGAAACGAGAGGTCTAGATCTAAGATTACAATTGCTAGTATGGGGTTGCTGAACATCAAGTGGTCTGTCAACCACAGAAGGTGGTGTCCGAGTAGAAGTATCTGTCTGGGTAAGTTCATTGTCATCTTCCTCATCAGTCTCGTCAACAGTCATTTTAGCTAACTTCATGTGGTCTAAATGTTCATTTATATACTCTCCTGTTAACAAGTTCTTAAGTCTGTATTTGTTACCTTTAATAAGCTCAATTACCTTATATGGACCCAAAAATTTCTTAGTTAACTTGTACATAGGACCAGACCTGTGTTGGTTAAGTATCATTACTACAGATCCAATAGTTATTTTACTGGGTTTAGCTCGTGCATTCCTTGCTAGAGTGAACTCGGCTGTAGCTTTGGACAGTTGTTCTCGTATTTTCTTGAATACTAGTTGCATTTGTCTACGCTTCACTTGAACAAAATCATCTACGTTATATAAGGGAGTAGGAGGTACGTTAATCAATTCATTAGGGAGGATCTTATCTGTACCATAAAGAATAGCGTGAGGTGTGTCACCAGTAGAAACATTAATTGAAGAATTTATAGCACACTGAATTAAGGGTATAAAATCATCCCAATTGTTGTTATCAAAATTCAATGTGACTCTCAAGGCATCTAACACTTTCCTGTTAGTACGTTCAGCTAGTCCATTACTTGCCGGATGATAAGGCATAATGCTACATTTTTTGATGTTATATAAATCACACAAGCTAGTTAGAATACTATTACTGAATTCTGGTCCATTATCTGAAAGGATTACTTTAGGCATACTATATCTACAAATTATTTGGTCATGGAATGCGCTGGCTATGGTTTCTGCTGTTTTGTTCGGGATAGGAACTAGTTCGCAAAACCGTGAAAAATTATCGACCATTACAAGCAAATGTTTGTTCCCTTTCTCTGTTTCCGCAAAATTTGTCAATAAATCCATCGATATTCGTTCCCAAGGAGCTTTAGTTGCTGGGTACACCTGAATTGGATTAGGTCCTGAAACATGTCCCTTGTGCTGTAAACAAGTTAAACATCTGTCAACATAATGAGCAATCTCTTTAGCCATTTTTGGCCAAAAATATTTCAATCGACCTTGTTGGAGTGTACGATCCTTTCCTGGATGTGCACTTGCAGGAGCATCATGGATAATTTTTAACACAGTTGGTACCAAGACAGCTGGAACAACTAACTGACAACATTTCCTCGGGGCTGTCCCTAGCTTTACTACTCTACACAGTAAATTGTCCAACATAACTAGTTCTTTCAATGGTACTGGCGGTTTATGAATCGGGCGAGTGTCTTGCTTAGTCAAAAATTTAATGACGGGTGCCCATATGGGGTCTTGTCTTTGTTCCGTTTCTACTACTGTAGCATCTAATGCTGGATAATTTAACTGAATCGCAGCTACGTGTCGAGAAAACGCATCGGCTACAACATTTTGCTTTCCTGGAATATATCCAAATGTGGGATTGAATTCTTGAATTGTGAGCAGATATCTAGCAAACTTTCCAACTGGATTCTTATTTTTGAACAAGGGAATTAATGGTTGGTGATCTGTAAGAACATGAACTGGGTAATTATAAATTGTATCCTTGAAATGTTTAAGTGCCCAAACAACTGCCAAGGCTTCTCGTTCTGTTGCACTATAATTTTTCTCTTCTTTAGATAAAGTACGGCTAGCATAAGCTATTGCGTGATCTTTGTGACCTTCTGTTTGAAGTAATGCAGCACCTAAACCTATGTCACTAGCATCTGTAACCAACGTAAAAGGTTTAGAAAAATCTGGGTACCTAAGGACAGGTGACGAAATCAAGGCTGCTTTGAGTTTTTTTGAATGATTGATCCTGGGCCTCTCCCCAAACGAAGGGTTCATCTTTTCTTTGCAACTTGTAAAGCGGAGCGGCTATAATAGAGAATCCAGCAATAAATGAACGATAAAATCCTACAAGACCTGTGAACTGTCTTACGGCTTCTGCGGTACGAGGTGTTGGAAAATCACGGGCAGCAATAATTTTTGATTCATTCAATGTAATACCTGAAGGTGTAACTGTATGACCTAGGAAATTAATCTTTTGCTTTAAAAATGAACATTTTGCAAGCTTTATTTTTAAATTAGCTTCAGCGAGCTTTGCAAGTACTTTCTCAAGGTTCTGAAAATGAGTCTGAACATCTTGCGACATGATTATGAGATCATCAAGGTAAACTAGAAGTGTACTTCCTATCAATCTACGAAATAGATTTGTCATGAGCCGTGAAAAGGTTATTGGACTACTACGCAAACCAAACGGCATTCTTTTGAAATGAAAATGACCATTGGGAGTACTAAAGGCTGTCAATTGTTTACTTTCCTCATCAAGGGGGATTTGCCAGAATCCCTGCAACAAATCTAACGTTGAGAATACTTTGTTTCGACCAATACTTTGCAACAAATCATTTAGAACTGGCAGTGGGAAACGATCGGGTATTGTTACTCTGTTAAGCTTGCGATAATCGATTACAGGTCTCCAAGTCCCATCTCGCTTTGGTACAAGAATCAATGGAGCGTTCCATGGCGAATTACTCGATTCAATTACATCACTCTGTAACATTTCTTCTACAAGTCTATCTGCTTCTGCTCTCTGAGAATGAGGAAGACGGTAAGCTGGTACATAAATAGGCGTAGTTCCTTGTTCAAGGGGAATTTTATGTGTAATGAGAGGAGTGAGACCTAATTTTTCTCCTGGTAGAGCAACAACAGCTCTATTCCTGTTCAAAATTTCCAAAAGCTGAGCCACAGAGTCAGGAAAATCAGTAGGACTGAGGTGTTGCGCTTGCACCTCTGGCTGAGATCCCTGTTCTCCTGGTGTGAGTGTACAAACAGTATGATCCATGGAGACATCATCCACAACTCGCACCGGTAACGAGTAATGGGCAAAATCTACAACATGGGTACCAGACTGGAGATGGATATCGGCATTACTTGTGTTTGCGATAAAAAGTGTGACAGTACCATCCTGCACTGTGTGCCAGGAGGGTTCAACAAATGTACCATTCACTTTACATGTTTCACTTTCCGCAATCACATCCGACAACTCAGGCACTCCCTGAACCTTAACTCTTATTCTGGTGAGAGAATGAGGGTGTAACACAGTGTCAGTAGCCGTGGAACCACTGACTTCAGAGATGGAAGCTGCCAGGCGAGCGAGACAACGAGAATCCGTTAGGGCGTCCCCTTCCAGAAAGTCCCGATACTCATTCTCCTTAACAACTGCACAACTACTATGCTTCAATCGAGTGCCTGTTTTCTCGGGTATGCTACCACGACAATGATCTGACAAACCTACGCTTGCAAGGTGGGTGTCAACAAAATTAACATAATCTGATTGAAGATTGAACTCGTGGCCCTGTCGATACATGCTACACAAGGGTATGACATGGTCTTTGATACTTATGTTCCAACGATGGGGAAACAATGCAATATTTTCATCAATCATGGTGTACAGACCTAAGAGAATGTCTCCAGGAAAATGAATAATGTCAACAACTAAACATGTTATAGACAATGTGACATCATTGAACTTGAGTGGGAGGTCAATTTCACCCTGAACTTTTACTTTATTTCCTGAAATACCACTTAGAAAAGGTATGTGTGACTGTTTTAAAATAGTAGGGTGCTCACTTTCAATGTCTCTAAGAGCTGAGGGCTTGACAATATTAATTTTTGCACCTGAGTCAAGAAAAACTTTCAAAACTCTACCATGTACAATGGCTGAGACAAGGGGACCATCACTTGAGACTGGACAAGTTACTACTTTTGACTTATATTGTCTGGGATATCTGCGTCTTGTTTGTGTCAAATTTACTGTGGATCCGTCAACATCTACAACTGGTCTAGAGTCAGTGTCCTCCTCTGTCAAGTGTCCAAATCTATTTTGGGTAGCTACTGAATACACAGGGAGGGCACTAGGATTGGCTAGCTTGAATTGGTTAGCGGATGGCCTTGGGGGTTTCCCGACGACATGGAGTGAACATTCTGAGCTCCAGCATTCTGTGACTGAGCATTATAATTTGAAGTTGCATTATAGCTGGGCTGGGAGTTGTAATTACGATTGTTCTGATAATGTCTTGGACGCTGTGAGCCTCGCCAAGACTGACCATGGGAGTTACGAGGTGGAGATGTCCTTTGCCTAGCTCTACAATCCGCAGTGTGGTGACCAACTTGTTTATGGTACGTGCAATATGGAAGCCTAGAATGATTAGATTGATGAGGGGGCCGAGAGAATTGTCTAGGAGGTGATGATCTAGGGGCGGACCAACAGTCCCTTGCAAGGTGGTTACTCTTACCACAATGCCAACATGAGGGAGTGGATGGTTGTGGACTATGGCGTTTCGGCAATTTATGAGGCGGCGAATTTGACTGGGGGCTACGAGCATGGGTACGCTTCTGCGACCAAGAGTTTTGAGAATTTGTGGGAGGATGCTGAGAGCTTGTGACTACATTTACAGCATCAGAGGGTGGCAACAGTTGAGCACTTCGGGGAGCTAGTTTATCTGCGGCATTGTTAATAGCCTCAAATACTTCACCAATTTCATGTTTAACACCAAAATTTTGTTGCTCAACGATTGGTTTTGTATGCTCGGGGGCAAAATGCATTAAAGTACCAAATGCTATCATTTTGGCCATAGCCTCAGGGGACAGATTATTGTCTTTATCTAACCAAGTCGAATTATTCATAGCAGAAACTAAGGCATACAGATACTGATCGAGACGGCTAGTAAACGCATTAAACGATTCACCAGGCTGCATGGTGGCATTGGCAATTTTCTTGACTAACCTATATGGGTCAAGGTCTCCTTTATTAACAAAGCGACGGCGAAAGAAATCCTTAAATTCAGGCCAAGACTGGAGGCTAACAATGGCTTTCTCATCAACAACAAAACGTGCATCACCTTTGGTTGTGTCCACGGCTGACCGTGCAATTGCTAAGTATTCGGCATCAGTAGGCTTAGAAAAACGTGCAACTGTTTTCACTTCAACCTTACTAAACCATGACTCTAATAAGCGGGATTCCCCAGCAAAAAGAGGAATAGCCATTTCCTGAGCTGATCTCTGGCCATTGGGATGAGCAACTGCTCCTGTTGAGTCTGAAGGGGTTTCAACAGTGGTAGGCATTGTCACAGCCGTGGAAGTAATATTTGAACGCAGATTATAATTAAGTGCACCTGGCATCAGAAATAGTATACACAAAAATAAACACACAAAAAAATATCAACTTGGCTAAAGTAAAAAATGGCAGAAATAAAATTATTAAATTGGGCTAGGCAAGAAAATAATTAAGAACAAGCAATTGTAAACTAAATTTAGCAATCTTTCATTAAAAAAATGACTGGAATTAGATGTATGTAAATTAATTAAACCAGACTAAGCACAGCAATTGAGAATATAAAAACTGGAAGTGCAATTGCAAAATTTCATTAAAAAGATTCAACACAACAAGTGGCAATGCAAGAAATATGTATGTAGCACATAAACTGGACACAGGAATGTATATAACTATGGTAAAAAAAATTATAATATGCAATGTTAAAGGAATAAATTTCAATTTTAGGCCTGGAGGAATTAAAAAAAAATTATATTGCACAAATCCTTAAATGCTACTAAAACAAGGATTTCTTACTTCACTGGAATTTGAATTTACCAATAACACTCTAGGAGAACAATTAAAATTCAATGAAATTACTGTAAGAAGCAGGAATGTTGAAATCACACAAGAAAACTGTGGGGAGTGGAGTACTGAACCAGCTCCAATATTGAACAAGTCACTGAATGGTTAATTCACAGGATATTATGGGAATTATGACATAAGTCACTTTTTAGCACTTGGCACGTTGTTCTCAACTAGCAATTACTTATCTCAGGGTTGTAATTTATGAGGATCACCAGTAGCCAAAGTAGGAGAAGCGTCGTGAAGATCTGAAGAGGCCCATGTGAGGCGTGTTTACAAACTGGATGCGATGGCAGCGCTCCTGGCGGCGGTGGCGCGAGACTCAGGGACCCCACACTGTTCACGCTAGAAGCACGAAGATAAATTCTGACGACGACAATATTGCGACGATGGAATAACCAGTTGATACTTGCGACGATGGCTGACCACGATTTCAGTAGCTTGAACACTCACAAAGCTTAGATACTGTCAGCTTGGGTGGCGGTGGTGGTGGTGGGTGCACTAGGTGGTTCCCACGTGGTGGCGCGAGGTTCAAAAAATGGCTGGCGCGGGAAGCTTCCTTCCTCCTCACTGATGAATGAGCATTCTCACAGGAAAATATTGACCCTTACTTCTGAAACGTTGGCCTGGAGTAGTGGTTGATGGCAGGACCCCGGTCTGGCACAATATTTGATGCGTGGGTGGCAGGATGGCGGCTTATGGCGGTGGCGGTGGCAGCTGGAACACGAGGCGATGCTGGGTACTTGAACTTTTCTTTCCAGAAAAAAAATTTCTGGATCCCACTGCTGCTACCAGTATTCGTTTGCCTTTTTCGGGTAGAAGGTAGACACAGTAGTCGCTTCTGTATATATTTATTGACTGAGATAGCAAGGTATATATCTGCCTAGCCGAGGTCCTTCTACTCTGAGTCTGTGAGGATAACTGAGGCTGCTGGGAGCATGCCTGATGCTCCTCTGTCTGGCATGACGTCAGAGGCCTACTCGCCTGTGATTGGTTACATTTCAACTGACAGAATTTGAGTATAACATCTCACAACAACGTCATCATGACTAATACACTTCTAACATCGTTATCATGACTATTACACTTCCAACATAGTCATCATGACTAATACACTCCCAACAAAGTCATCATGACTGTTACACTTCCAACATCGTCATCATGACTATTGCACACCCAACATAGTCATCATTACTTATTACACTCCCAACATCGTCATCATGACTATTGCACTCCCTACATCGTCTTCAGGACTATTACACTCCCAACATAGTCATCATGACTACTACTCTCCCAACATCGTCATGATGACTATTACACTCCCAACATAGTCATCATAACTATTACAACCCCCAACATAGTCAACATGACTATTACACTCCCATCACAGCCATCATGAATATTACACTCCCAACATCGTCATCATGACTATTACTCTCCCAACATTTTTATCGTGACTATTACACTCCCAACATAATCATCATGACTATTACTCTCCCAACATTTTTATCGTGACTATTACACTCCCAACATAATCATCATAACTATTACACCCCAACACAGTCATCATTACTATTACACTCCCAACATAGTCATCATGACTATTACTCTCCCAACATTTTTATCGTGACTATTACACTCCCAACATAATCATCATGACTATTACACTTCCAACATAGTCATCATTACTTCTACACCCCCAACATAGTCATCATGACTATTACACTCCAAACATTGTCATCATGACTATTGCACTCCCAACATCGTCATAAAGACTACTGCACACCCAACATAGTCATCATGACTATTATACTCCCAACATCGTCATCATGACTATGACACCCCAACATCGTCATCTTAACTGTAACACTCCCACCATAGTAATCATGACTATTACGCTCCCAACATAATCATCATGACTATTACTCTCCCAACATAGTCTTCATAACTATTACACTCCCAACATACTCTTCATGACTATTACAGTCCCAACATAGTCATCATTACTATTACACTCCCAACATAGTCATCGTGAATATTACACTCCCAAAATCGTCATCATGACTATTATAACCCCCAACATAGTATCATTACTATTACACTCCCAACATCGTCATCATGACTATAACATTCCTAATATAGTCATCATGCCTATTACTCTCCAAACATCTTCATCATGACTATTACTTTCCCAACATCTTCTTCTATTACATCTTCGACTATTACACTCCCAACATAGACATCATGACTATTACACCCCCAAAATAGTCCACATGACTATTACACTCCCATCATAGTCATCATTACTATTACACTCCCAACATAGTCATCATGACTATTACTCTCCCAACATTTTTCTCGTGACTATTACACTCCCAACATAATCATCATGACTCTTACACTCCCAACATAGTCATCATTACTTTTACACTCCCAACATAGTCATCATGACTGTTACAATCCCAACATCGACATCATGACTATTGCACTCGCAACATAGTCGTCATGACTATTACACTCCCAACATAGTCATCATTACTATTACACTCCCAACATCGTCATCATGACTATAACACTCCCATCATAGTCGTCATGACTATTACACTCCCAACATAGTCATCATTACTATTACACTCCCAACATCGTCATCATGACTATAACACTCCCAACATAGTCATCATGACTATAACACTCCAAACATAGTCATCATGACTGTTACTCTCCGAAATCGTCATCATGACTATTACTCTCCCAACATATTCATCGTGACCATTAAACTCCCAACATCGTCATCATGACTACAACTTTCCCAACATCTTCATCGTGACTATTACACTCCCTACATAGTGATCATGACTATTTCTCTCCGAACATCGTCATCACGACCATTACTTTCACAACGTCTTCATCGTGACTATTACACTCCCAAAAAGGCATCAGTACTATTTCACTCCCAACATAGTCATCATGAGTATTACATTCCCAACATAGTCATCATAACTATTACACTCCCAACATCGTCATCAAGACTATTGCACACCTAACTTAGTCATCATGACTATTACATCGTCATCATGACTATTACTCTCCAAACATAGTCATCATGACTATTACTCTCCCAACATCGTCATCATGACTATTACACTTCTAACATCGTTATCATGACTATTACACTTCCAACATAGTCATCATGACTATTACACTCCCATCATAGTCATCATGACTATTACACTCCCAACAAAGTCATCATTACTTATTACACTCCCAACATCGTCATCATGACTATTGCACTCCCTACATCGTCTTCAGGACTACTACACTCCCAACATAGTCATCATGACTACTACTCTCCCAACATCGTCATGATGACTATTACACTCCCAACATAGTCATCATAACTATTACACCCCCAACATAGTCAACATGACTATTACACTCCCATCATAGTCATCATGAATATAACACTCCCACCATCGTCATCATGACTATTACACCCCAAACACTCCTAAGATCGTCATGATGACTATAACATTCCTAATATAGTCATCATGCCTATTAATCTCCAAACATCTTCATCATGACTATTACTTTCCCAACATCTTCTTCTTGACAATTACACTCTCAACATAGACATCATGACTATTACACCCCCAACATAGTCAACATGACTATTACACTCCCATCATAGTCATCATGACTATTACTCTCCCAACATTTTTCTCGTGACTATTACACTCCCAACATAATCATCATGACTATTACACTCCCAACATAGTCATCATTACTTTTACACTCCCAACATAGTCATCATGACTGTTACAATCCCAACATCGACATCATGACTATTGCACTCCCATCATCGTCATCATGACTATTACACTCCTATCATAGTCATTATGACTATTACGCTCTCAACATAATCATCATGACTATTACTCTCCCAACATAGTCATAATAACTAGTACACTCCCAATATAGTCATCATGACTATTACACTCCCAACATTGTCGTCATGACTATTGCACTCCCAATATCGTCATAAAGACTATTGCACACCCAACATAGTCATCATGACTATTATACTCCCAACATCGTCATCATGACTATTACACTCCCATCATAGTCATTATGACTATTACGCTCCCAACATAATCATCATGACTATTACTCTCCCAACATCGTCATCATGACTATTACATTCCCAACATAGTCATCATGACAATTGCACTCCCAACATAGTCAACATGACTATTACACTCCCAACATCGTCATCATCACTATTACACTCCAACATCTTCATCATGATTATTGCACCCCCCATCATAGTCATCATGACTATTACACTCCCATCATAGTCATCATGACAATTACACTCCCAACATCGTCATCATCACTATTACACCCCAACATAGTCTTCATTACTATTACACTCCCAACATAGTCATCACGACTATAACACTCCCAACATAATCATCATGACTATTACTACTCGAACATCGTCATCACGGCTATTACTCTCCCAACATCATGACAATTTCACTCCCAACATAGTCATCATGGCAATTACACTGCCAACATAGTCATCATGACTACTAAATTCCCAACATAGTCAACATGACTATTATATTCCTATCATCGTCATCATGACTATTACACTCCCAACATAGTCATCATGACTATTACACTGCCAACATAGTCATCATGACTATTACACTCCCAACACAGTCATCATGACTATTACACTCCCAACATAGTCATCATGACTATTACACTCTCAACATAGTCATCATGACTATTACACTCTCAACATAGTTATCATGGCAATTACACTGCCAACATAGTCGCCATGACTATTACACTCCCAACATAGTCGTCTTGACTATTACAGTCCCAACATAGTCATCATGACTATAACACTCGCAACAGTCATCATGTCTTTTACACTCCTAACATAGTTATCGTGATTATTACACTCCCAACATAATCATCATGTCCATTACACTCCCAACATAGTCATCATTACTATTACACTCCCAACATAGTCATCGTGAATATTACACTCCCAACATCGTCATCATGACTATTACAACCCCAACATAGTATCATTACTATTGCACTCCCAACTTCGTCATCATGACTATAACATTCCTAATATAGTCATCAAGCCTATTACTCTCCAAACATCTTCATCATGACTATTACTTTCCCAACATCTTCTTCTTGACTATTACACTCCCAACATAGACATCATGACTATTACACCCCCAACATAGTCAACATGACCATTACACTCCCATCATAGTCATCATTACTATTACACTCCCAACATAGTCATCATGACTGTTACAATCCCAACATCGACATCATGACTATTGCACTCGCAACATAGTCGTCATGACTATTACACTCCCAACAAAGTCATCATTACTGTTACACTCCCAACATCGTCATCATGACTATAACACTCCCATCATAATCGTCATGACTATTACACCCCCAACATAGTCATCATTACTATTACACTCCCAACATCGTCATCATGAGTATAACACTCCCAACATAGTCATCAAGACTATTACTCTCCGAACATCGTCATCATGACTATTACTCTCCCAACATATTCATCGTGACCATTAAACTCCCAACATCGTCATTATCTTCTTGAGGTTATCTTGAGATGATTTGGGGGTTTAGTGTCCCCGCGGCCCGGTCCTCGACCCGGCCTCCACCCCCAGGAAGCAGCCCGTGACTGCTGACTAAATCCCAGGTACATATTTACTGCTTGGTAACAGGGGCGTTCAAGGTGAAAGAAACTTTGCCCATTTGTTTCTGCCTCGTGCGGGAATCGAACCCGCGCCACAGAATTACGAGTCCTGCGCGCTATCCACCAGGCTACGAGGCCGCTTCCCTATAATGACTACAACTTTCCCAACATCTTCATCGTGACTATTACACTCCCAACATAGTGATCATGACTATTTCTCTCCGAACATCGTCATCACGACTATTACTTTCCCAACGTCTTCATCGTGACTATTACACTCCCAAAAAGGCATCAGTACTATTACACTCCCAACATAGTCATCATGAGTATTACACTCCCAACATAGTCATCATAACTATTACACTCCCAATATCGTCATCAAGACTATTGCACACCTAACTTGGTCATCATGACTATTACTCTCCAAACATCGTTATCATGACTATTACACTTCTAACATCGTTATCATGACTCTTACACTTCCAACATAGTCATCATGACTATTACACTCCCATCATAGTCATCATGACTATTACACTCCCAACAAAGTCATCATTACTTATTACACTCCCAACATCGTCATCATGACTATTGCACTCCCTACATCGTCTTCAGGACTATTACACTCCCAACATAGTCATCATGACTACTGCACTCCCAACATCGTCATGATGACTATTACACTCCCAACATAGTCAACATGACTATTGCACTCCCATCATAGTCATCATGAATATTACACTCCCAACATTGTCATCTTGAGTATTACACTCCAAACACTCCCAACATCGTCATCATGACTATAACATTCCTAATATAGTCATCATGCCTATTACTCTCCAAACATCTTCATCATGACTATTACTTTCCCAACATCTTCATCATGACTATTACTTTCCCAACATCTTCTTCTTGACTATTACACCCCCAACATAGACATCATGACTATTAAACCCCCAACATAGTCAACATGACTATTACACTCCCATCATAGTCATCATTACTATTACACTCCCAACATAGTCATCATGCCTATTACTCTCCCAACATTTTTCTCGTGACTACTACACTCCCAACATAATCATCATGACTATTACACTCCCAAGATAGTCATCATTACTTTTACACTCCCAACATAGTCATCATGACTGTTACTCTCCCAACATAGTCTTCATAACTATTACACTCCCAACATCGTCATCATGATTTTTTCACTCGCAACATTGTCATCATGACTATTACACTTCACACATCGTCATCATGACTATTACACTTCCAACATAGTCATCATGATTATTACACACCCAACATAGTCATCATAACTATTACACTCCCAACATAGTCATCATGACTCTTACACTCCCAACATTTTCATCTTGACTATTACACTCGCAACACAGTCATCATGACTATTAATCACCTAATATAGTCATCATCACTTCTACACTCCCAACATCGTCATCATGACTATTACACTCCCAACATAGTCGGCATGACTATTACACTCCCAACATAGTCGTCATGTCTATTACACTCCCAAAATAGTCATCAGTACTATTACACTCCCAACATCTTCATCATGACTATTGCACCCCCCAACATAGTCATCATGACTATTACACTCCCAACATCGTCATCATCACTATTACACCCCCAACATAGTCTTCATTACTATTACACTCCCAACATAGTCATCACGACTATAACACTCCCAACATAATCATCATGACTATTACTACTCGAACATCGTCATCACGACTATTACTCTCCCAACATCATGACTATTTCACTCCCAACATTGTTATCATGACAATTACACTGCCAACATAATCATGACTACTACACTCCTAACACAGTCATCATGACTATTACACTCCCAACATAGTCAACATGACTATTATATTCCTATCATCGTCATCATGACTATTTCACTCCCAACATAGTCATCATGACTATTACACTGCCAACATAGTCATCATGACTATTACACTCCTAACACAGTCATCATGACTATTATCATGACTACTACACTCCCAACATAGTCAACATGACTATTATATTCCTATCATCGTCATCATGACTATTACACTCCCAACATAGTCATCATGACTATTACACTGCCAACATAGTCATCATGACTATTACACTCCCAACACAGTCATCATGACTATTACACTCCCAACATAGTCATCATGACTATTACACTCCCAACATAGTCATCATGACTATTACACTCTCAACATAGTTATCATGGCAATTACACTGCGAACATAGTCGCCATGACTATTACACTCCGAACATAGTCGTCTTGACTATTACAGTCCCAACATAGTCATCATGACTATAACACTCGCAACAGTCATCATGTCTTTTACATTCCTAACATAGTTATCGTGATTATTACACTCCCAACATAATCATCATGTCTATTACACTCCCAACATAGTCATCATTACTATTACACTCCCAACATAGTCATCGTGAATATTACACTCCCAACATCGTCATCATGACTATTACAACCCCAACATAGTATCATTACTATTACACTCTCAACATCATCATCATGACTATAACATTCCTAATATAGTCATCAAGCCTATTACTCTAAAAACATCTTCATCATGACTATTACTTTCCCAACATCTTCTTCTTGACTATTACTCTCCCAACATAGACATCATGACTATTACACCCCAACATAGTCAACATGTCCATTACACTCCCATCATAGTCATCATTACTATTACACTCCCAACATAGTCATCATGACAATTACTATCCCAACATTTTTCTCGTGACTATTACACTCCCAACATAATCATCATTACTATTACACTCCCAACATCGTCATCATGACTATAACATTCCTAATATAGTCATCAAGCCTATTACTCTCCAAACATCTTCATCATGACTATTACTTTCCCAACATAGTCAACATGACTATTACACTCCCAACATAGACATCATTACTTTTACACTCCCAACATAGTCATCATGACAGTTACAATCCCAACATCGACATCATGACTATTGCACTCGCAACATAGTCGTCATGACTATTACACTCCCAACAAAGTCATCATTACTATTACACTCCCAACATCGTCATCATGACTATAACACTCCCAACATAGTCATCATGACTATTACTCTCCGAACATCGTCATCATGACTATTACTCTCCCAACATATTCATCGTGACCATTAAACTCCCAACATCGTCATCATCTTCTTGAGGTTATCTTGAGATGATTTCGGGGCTTTAGTGTCCCCGCGACCCGGTCCTCGACCCGGCCTCCACCCCCAGGAAGCAGCCCGTGACAGCTGACTAACTCCCAGGTACCTATTTACTGCTTGGTAACAGGGGCATTCAAGGTGAAAGAAACTTTGCCCATTTGTTTCTGCCTCGTGCGGGAATCGAACCCGCGCCACAGAATTACTAGTCCTGCGCGCTATCCACCAGGCTACGAGGCCCCTTCCCTATCATGACTACAACTTTCCCAACATCTTCATCGTGACTATTACACTCCCAACATAGTGATCATGACTATTTCTCTCCGAACATCGTCATCACGACTATTACTCTCCCAACGTCTTCATCGTGACTATTACACTCCCAACATAGTCATCATGAAAATTACACTGCCAACATAATCATGACTATTACACTCCCAACACAGTCATCATGACTATTACACTCCCAACACAGTCATCATGACTATTACATTCCCAACATAGTCATCATGACTATTACACTCTCAACATAGTCATGATGACTATTACACTCTCAACATAGTTATCATGGCAATTACACTGCCAACATAGTCGCTATGACTATTACACTCCCAACAAAGTCGTCTTGACTATACCACTCGCAACAGTCATCATGTCTTTTACACTCCTAACATAGTCATCGTGTTTATTACACTCCCAACATAATCATCATGTCTATTACACTCCCAACATAGTCATCATGACTATTACATTCCCAACATAGTCATCATGACTATTGCTTTCCCAATATAATCATCATGAGTATTACATTCTCAGGATAGTTATTATGAGTATTACACTCCTGTTACGGCCCTCTCGGGACGCAACGGGGTTCTTGCTCTGATGTTGTTAGAGGAAGATATAGGTATCCGTTCCCAAGCCAGTAGTGGCTATCAAGGGATGAGATCCGTGACGCAAGTAACTTAAAAGGGAGTAGGGAAAGAAAGTTAAGAACTTAATATTATATAATGTCCACCATCACCATTTAAATATATAAGAGTAAAACGTACACAAGGGGGAGGGGTATTAACACTTTACAAAGGGGATCAACACTGTAGTCTTCTGCTGGAGACTATGGATCCTTGAAGCTAGGTGCTGAGTCCGCGGTGCTTTCTTCGTGGCCTCAAGACGTGTCCTCTGAGAACGCCGAGTCTACCCTGGCCACAGGTCAGCCACAACACAGGTCCACTGGGGGCACCGTCGTGGAGGCCGTCAACCACACGTCCAGCAGGTCTGCTGGCAGGTACTGAACCACCAAGGCTGGTACGGCCACTCCACGAACGATAAAAGGGGTACGCCCTAGACAGGAGTCTCGTGTGATATCACCAATCACCCTCCTGTCCTCAATACCCCAGTGGATTATCGTCTCCAACCGTCGGTCCCGGGTAAATCCTTCCACTGCCACTCCACTGGCAGGCTTAACACACCACAGTGTTCTTCCGGGGGGACGACGCCACAACAGCTGCAGCAAACTTCACAGTATGGAGACTGGCTGCCTCGGGTAGACTGACTCCACCTTCAACACAGTGGTCCCAGGTCGGCTCTGTAAGCAGACACGTCATTAATAACCGGGACACTAATACACCACACTCACAGGCTCAGATACAAACGCCCGACATATCCACTCCATAGATGGCGCTGTCGTCGGAGCACCACCTCACCAGAGGTCAGGAGCGGCGGTGTTGAGCGCTGAACCAGACTGGAAACTGGTCCTCGAGGCCAGTACACGCTGTCCTCACTAGGTGTCGTCGTTCGTTTGGCGGGGGTTTCGGGAGCTGACCCACAGATGGCGTGTTTGTCACTGCTCCAGGCACGGACGCTGGATCCGGGTTCGTAACAACTCCCAACATAATCTTGACTATTCCAACATAGTAATGCCTTCCCAGCATCATCATCGGTACAAATAGTAGAAAAAAAAACGATTATGTACTGTAGTTCGTGTACCACCATCACCACCACTACTTGCAGGCTATTCATGCCCGTGCCACCTCTTGGGTGGCTTAATCTTCATAAATCTTCACCACCACTATCATTATCCCCCCTCCCTCCCCGACCATCACCATTTACACCATCACAACTAAAACCACTATTCCCACCCATAGACTTTCACAGTGACTGTTAAGTATTACTATATTGCTAGGTAACTATATTTTGTATTATCTAGGATATAATTATGGCTAGTAGTGCTGGATGGTATGGGTAAGCTGGAATCATAATAATTATACTCTCCAGTGGCCAAGTTAGTAGAGCGACGGGATTCCATTCCCCCTTAAGGCAGAAAAAATGAGGTGTCTTCCAGTGACAGTCTGTGTCTCCTCGGGCTCTCCCAGGGTGTTTGAAGTATACACAATGAGGCCTGGGGAGTGGGAGAGGTGTGCTGCAGTTGAGCAGCAATACACAGTACTCGACGCACAGAAACAACTTGCTGCACACGCCCTCGGCAAACGTCAGACAAAGGTCTCACACCGTAAAAATAAGGACAAGAAAGATGAAGTAAAAGAGCGCCGCCAGAGGATGGTGAGAATTACACTGGATAACGGGAAGGTTCCCCCACGCCACCCTCCTCCAACCCGCGCAATCGTCTCCCACTGAACACTGTGAGAATGAAGGATTTATATTATTAACTTTAATTAAATTTATTTTAATTTTAAAGTGGACTGCTTTTTAATATTTAACCTGTTAGGTGTTTATCTATACATGTAGCGAGGCTTTAAATGTACATATAGCTTATACAACAAATGGTGGTTATAAATAAACTACAGCATAATGTGTGTTAGTTTTATTTTAACCGTATAATGGGTTAGTGTAACTGGTAAAAATGCCTGTTGGGGAAGCCAGAGCATGCAAGTTATCTGTGGTGTCTTGTATGTGGTACAGCTCTCTTTGACTTCTCATGGATAGCAAGCTTTCCAGCCAACATGTTAGGCTATAATACTTGCACAAACATGTAAATTACAGGTGTGACACATGAAATGAAAAGTGTAATAATAATTATAATTATAATAATGGGGCTTACTCTTTGTTTGGGATTGATCCACTACATAACAGCAATGAACTATCCAATATTCTCGGACTGGACAGTAGAGCGACGGTCTCGCTTCGTGCAGGTCAGCGTTCAATCCCTGACCGTCCAAGAATGATACCATCATTCTGTGTGTGAATGAGACACACAGAAACTATCTAGTTAGAATTAAACGAAAAAATAAAAACCTTATAATAGGAGTTATATACTGGCCACCAAACTTATTCAGAATGGAAGCAAAGCATCTATGGGATGAAATATCTAGGTCAAACAGTATTTGTGTCATGGGTGACTTTAATTTTAGTGGAATAAACTGAATTAACAGAACAGGGAATAACGAATCAGAAGATTTTCTAGAATTAATTGACGATTGCTTTCTTAGACAACACATTAAGGAAACAATGCGAGAAAATAATATTTTAGATTTAGTGTTAACTAACCCAAATTAAAGAAAACGAAATAGGAAGTGAGTTAGGGAACAGTGTTCACAATGAAATCAGATTTAGCATTGAATGGAATAGATTTGTAGAAGAAAATTCTGTTAAAGTGCCAGATTTTCGAAAAGCGGATTTTAATGATCTTTGGGCAAAATTATCTGTTGGGGGTGAAATAGATTGGAAAGCCCCGAGCATGAGGGGTGGGCTAGTCTTGAGGCGAGACGTGAACTCAGCGATAGGTGATGTAAAAAGGATTTCGATGTGTATTCAAAATATGAATTATTTAAAAGCCTTCTGAGCAAAGCACAGGAACGTAGTATACCATACAAATTGAATAGATTGAATAATAATGATCCGAAATGGATAGCAATATATCTGAAAAACCTAATAGGTATAAAGAGTGCTTGGTACAAAACGATAAGGAATGGGGAAGTCAGTTTAGAATAAGAATTCGTCCAACTTGTTAGAAATGTTAAAAAGGAGATAAGGAGGGCAAAAAGGAAGCTATGAAGTTTGCATAGCAGGGCAAGCGAAGATAAATCCTGAAGGGCTTTTTCAGTTATGTCGAATAAAGATTAGGAAAAGGATAGGTCAATTAAAAACTGAGAATGATAACTGCAAATGACGAAGGGATGTGTAGTATTTAAAAAAAAAAAATTATCTCAGAATTTACTAAAGAAGAACTTGACTCTATGCCTTCAGCCGAACAAGTCTATGTGGATGGGGAAGAGGACTGGCTGATTAGTTTAGCAGTTACTAGGGAGGATGTTATTAAACAAATAGTGAAAATCAAGCCAAACAAATCCCCAAGGCCGGAAAAAGTGTTTGCCAGGGTGCTTAGGGAATGCAAAAAAAGAGCTTAGCAAGACATTGTCTACCATTTTAATAAATCACTAAAGTCAGGCTAGTGCCAGAGTCGTGGAAGGTTACTAATATTGTTCCAATTTTCAAGAGAGGAGATTAGCTTCAAGTCAATTGTTGGAAAATTACTTAAATCGATAATTGCAAATACCATTCGTCTTCATCTTGAAAAACATAAATTATTAAATGATTAACAACATGTATTTACATATTGCAGTTCATGGTTAAGAAATTTGCTATAAATTTAGTCCAGCATAGTTGAGGCAGTTGATGGTCAGGTTTGTGATGTTGTGTACCTTGACTTTAGCAAGCTTTTGATACAGTGCCACATGAAAGACTGATTAAAAAGATAGAGGCTCATGGTATGGGGGGGTGCTATATTAACTTGGATTAGGGCATGGCTATACCAAATGAAATAGAGAGTTAGTACAAATGGGGTTAAGCCTGACTGGGCAAATGATATAAGTGGAGTGCCTCAAGGTTCTGTCCTGGGACCTTTGTTATTCATAATATATATAAATGATTTAGATTCAGGTTTGAATAGCAACATTTGCAAATTTGCCGATGATACAAATATCCGTTATCTGACTTGTCTCAGTATTTAATGTACCTATCCTTTCCCTAATCTTTGTTCATATAACTGAAAAAACTCTTTAGGATTTGCCTTTGCTTACCCGGCTATGTGAACTTCATATATTTTTTTTTTTTTTTGCACTCCTTATGTCTTTTTTAATATTTCTAACCAGTTGTAGGATTTCTTGTTCTAAACTGACTTTTCCACTCTTTATCCTTTTGTACCAAGCTCACTTTCTGCCTATAAAGTTCTTCAGATCCTTTGGTATCCATCTCGGGTCATTAGTATCCGATCTATTCAATCTGTATGTATACTACGATCCTGAACTTTGCTGAGAATATTTGTAAATAAGGTATGTTTTGAATCCACATCGAAATTCCTTTTTACATCACCCATCGCTGGGTTCACGTCTTGCTCCAACATCGGCCCATCCCTTACGCCCAAGACTTTCCAGTCTATTTGACAAAAAAACATCAGGGCTATTAAAATATATTTTTAAAAAATCTGACACTTAGAACGTTCTCCTACATATCTACTCCATTCCATGATAAATCTGATTTCTTTGTTATCACTGTTCCCTTGTTCACTCCCTATTTCAATGTCATTAATGTGTGTTTCCCTGTTAGTTAACACTAAATCTAAAATATTACATTCCTTCGTTGGTTCCTTATTGTATTGCGTAAGAAAGCAATCGTCAATTAATTCCAGAAAATTTTCTGCTTTGTTATTCCCTGTTCTATTAATCCAGTTTATTCAACTAAAATTAAAGTCACCCATAACACAAATACTGTTAGACCTAGATGCCCTAGCTATTTCATCAAATAGATGCTTTGCTTGCATTCTGCCTAAATTTGATAGCCTGTATAAATAATGATGGCCTCCTAATAAACTTTTATATGTTTTTTCATTTAATTCTTCCCAAATAGTTTCTGTGTGTGGCTCAGTTTTGATTCCCTCTTTGAGAATACATTTCAAATTTTCCCTAACATATATGGCTACTCCCCCTCCTCGTCTAATATATCTATTTGTGTGAAATAGTTTAAATCCATTTATTTGAGATTCAGCTAATATTTCTCTATTTTCTACATTCATCCACGTTTCGGTAAGTGCAATAATATCTATTCTATTCTTTCCGTGCATACAAGAGCATTTAAATCGTTTATTTTGTTTCTTAGACTCCTACTGTTCGTGTAATATACCCCTAAGTGTTTTGTTATTTTGAGGCTCCACTCCTTCCCTGATCATTTTGCCAAGTTGTTTCTCCCACAAACACGTACCTTTTATTACCTCCTCTCTCTATATCAGTTCCCATACTACTAACAATTTTAACTCAAACCAATCCCTCCCCCCACAGGTTCCAGCGAGTTGGCCACAGCAACAACCCCAGCCCTGGATAGATGCACCCCATCCCAAGCATACATGTCATTTCTTCCATAGAATTGTTCCCAGTTATCTATAAATGATATTGCATTTGATTTGTAATATTTCTATAGCCGGCAATTGATACCAAGTGCCCTCGACAACCATATGCTTCCAACTCCCTTTCTCTGAAGAATGCCACATATGATCGCTGGGTTCTGAGGCTATTAGTTCTTAGGCTAGGGTAGGACACTGGGATTTATTAATCAAACCGTTAGTAACAAGACGCCTAGTGTTGTTCTTCAGCTATGTCTTGCTTTGGTTAGGCCCCATTTAGATTATGCAGTTCAGTTTTGGTCACCTTACTATAGAATGGATATAAATTCACTTGAACGTGTCCAGCGTAGGACGCCAAAGTTAATTCCCAAAATTAGTAACCTGTCATATGAAGAGAGGGTAACAAAGCTCAAATTTCATTCGCTGGAAAGGCAAAGTGTTAAGGGTGACATGATAAGAGTTTACAAGTGGAAGAATGGACATAACAAAGGCGATATTAATAGGGTATTAAAAGTATCAACACATGACCGAACACGAAACAATGGTTTAAATTGGATAAGTTTAGATTTAGTAAAGACTTGGGTTAAATACTAGTTCGGTAACAGGGTTGTTGCTCTGTGGAACCAGTTACTGCGAAACGTGGTGGAGGTGGGGTCCCTCGATTGTTTCAAACGTGGGTTAAGAACATAAGAACAAAGGCAACTGCTATAGGCCTGTTGGCCCATACGAGGCAGCTCCTATTTATAACCACCCAATCCCACTCATATACATGTCCAACCCATGCTTGAAACAATCGAGGGACCCCACCTCCACAATGTTACGCGGCAATTGGTTCCACAAATCAACAACCCTGTTACTGAACCATCATTTACCCAAGTCTTTCCTAAATGTAAACTTATCCAATTTATACCCATTGTTTTGTGTTCTGTCTTGTGTTGATACTTTTAATACCCTATTAATATCCCCTTTGTTATGTCCATTCACCCACTTGTAAACCTCTATCATGTCACCCTTTCCACCCGCCTTTCCAGTGAATGCAACTTAAGCTTTGTTAATCTTTCTTCATATGAAAGATTTCTAATTTGGGGAATTTACTTAGTCATCCTACGCTGGACACGTTCAAGTGAATTTATATCCATTCTATAATATGGCGACTAAAACTGAACTGCATAATCTAAATGGGGCCTAACTAGAGCAAGATATAGCTTGAGAACCACACCAGGTGTCTTGTTACTAACGCTGCGATTAATAAATCCAAGTGTCCGATTTGCCTTATTACGAACATTTATGCATTGATCCTTTTGTTTTAAATTCTTACTAATCATAACTCCCAGATCCCTTTCGCAATTCGACTTCGCAATCTCAACACCATCTAGCTCGTATCTTGTAACCCTATCATCATTACCTAACCTCAGAACTTTACATTTATCAGCATTAAACTGCATCTGCCAATCCTTCGACCATTTCAAAACCCTATCTAGATCAACTTGAAGTGATAGTGAGTCCTCCGAATTAATTTCCCTACCGATTTTCGTATCATCGGCAAATTTGCAAATGTTGCTACTCAAGCCTGAATCTAAATCATTTATATATATTATAAACAACAGAGGTCCCAGGACAGAGCCCTGAGGCACCCCACTTACAACATTTTCCCACTCTGACTTGGTTCCATTTATACTAACTCTCTGTTTCCTTTGGTATAGCCATGCCCTAATCCAGCTTAATATAGCACCCCCAATACCATGAGACTCTATCTTTTTAATCAGTCTTTCATGTGGCACTGTATCGAAAGCTTTGCTAAAGTCAAGGTACACAACATCACAATCCTTACCACTATCAACTGCCTCAACTATGCTAGAATAAAAAGATAACAAATTTGTTAAACATGAACGGCCATTTATAAAACCATGTTGCGACTCAATTATTAATTTATGTTTTTCAAGATGAGGACGAATTTTATTTGCTATTATAGATTCGAGTAACTTTCCCACAATAGACGTTAGGCTAATTGGTCGATAGTTAGACGCAAGTGATCTATCTCCTTTCTTAAAAACTGGTATCACATTAGCAACTTTCCAAAACTCTGGCTGGCACTCTGCCTGACTCTATTGATTTATTTAATATGGTTGACAGTGGGTAACAAAGCTCCTCTTTGCATTCTTTAAGCACCCTGGCAAACACTTCATCCGGCCCTGGGGATTTGTTTGGTTTGAGTTTTACTATTTGTTTAAGAACATCCTCCCTGGTAACTGTTAAACTCGTCAACCTGTCCTCGTCCCCACCCACATAGACTTGTTCGGCTGAAGGCATATTGTTAAGTTCCTCTTTAGTAAATGCAGATACAAAATATTTATTAAAAATACTACTCATCTCTTCAACACTATCTGTTATTTGACCTGTCTCAGTTTTTAATGGACCTATCCTTTCCCTAGTCTTAGTACGACATAACTGAAAAAACCCTTTAGGATTTGTCTTTGCTTGCCCTGCTATGCTACTTCATAGTTTCTTTTTGCTTTCCTTATCTCTTTTTTAACATTTCTAACCAGTTGTACGAATTCCTGTTCTAAAGTGACCTCCCCATTTTTAATCCTTTTGTACCAAGCTCTCTTTTTACCTATAAGGTTCTTCAAATTCTTTGTTATCCACTTTGGGTCATTGGTATTCGATCTATTCAATTTGTATGGTATACTACGTTCCTGTGCTTTGTTTAGAATATTCTTAAATAAATTATATATTGAATCCACATCGAAATCCCCATTTACGTCACCTATCGCTGTTGGACAGGTTGGACAAGTATATGTTCATAGACAACTGGGAACACCTCTATGGAAGAAATGAAATGTATGCTCGGGATGGGGTGCATCTATCGAGGGCTGGGGTTGTTGCTGTTGGAACTCGTTGGAACCAGTGGTTAGAGGTGTTTGTTTGGGTTTAAACTGTTAGTAGATAGTGGTATGGGAATTGATTTGGAGGAAGGAGATAATAAAAGTATGTGTTTGGGGGAGAAAGGAATTGGCAAAATGATCAGGGAAATTGAAGGGCCTCAAAATAACAATTCACTTAGGGTATATTACACTAACAGTAGAAGTCTAAGAAATAAAATAAGCGAATTAAATGCTCTTGTCTGCACAGAAAAAATAGATATTATCGCGCTTACCGAAACGTGGATGAATGTAGAAAATAGAGAACTATTAGCTGAATATCAAATAAATGGATTTAAACTATTTCACACAGATAGATATATAAGACGAGGAGGGGGAGTAGCCATACACGTTAGGGACAATTTGAAATGTAGTCTCAAAGAGGGAATCAAGTCTGAGTCACACACAAACTATTTGGATATAATTAAACGAAAAAGCAAATAACATTATAATTGGAGTTATATATAGGCCACCAAATTTAGACAGAATGGAAGAAAAGCATCTATGGGATGAAATATCTAGAGCATCTAGATCTAACAGTATTTATGTCATGGGTGACTTTAATTTTAGTGGAATAAACTGATTGAGCATATAAACATCTTATGTTCGTATATTTGGTCCGAAACTCAGAATCAGTCTCAATTTTATTAGTCGAGTGTGAAGAACACTTGCATAACAATAATAATGGGCTCTCACAACAATAATTTATTGTTGTGTGGTGCCGTATGTTTGTTCCAAAACTCAGAATCAGTCTCAATTTTATTAGTCGAGTGTGAAGAACACTTGCATAACAATAATAATGTGTGGGTGTAACGAAAAGACAGTGTTAAACATAACAACTTAGTTTATTCAATAAAGTACTAACTACTACAACAAAACAAAAAGAAATGTCAATAACGTTACTCGAAATCCTTCCTGTGACACTATCAATGACAGCTAGACACCAGCCCCTCGGACTGCATAATGAACTAACTCGAACATAAGCGTGACCACAGAGGAATCAACAAGAAACAATAACTAACAGATCTATAATCACAATTACAACAAATGACACAGTGGGTTCTGAAACACGTCTCCAGTAACCTCCTAACTGCTCTACGCCTCAGTGCAGTCTACCCTTGCAATGGCGGTTGCAATGCAATCAAATCAGTAGTCTTTCAATGACAACAATAACTAATGGGTTCACTGGCAACTCCAGCAACCCTTCCTCAAATTACTCCTTACGTTAACACTCCGTCCCATGGACGATCAACAATCAATAACTATTGATTTACGTTAATAACACAATAACATTTACGTTAAATTAATAACACTTACAACTGTCACTAGTAACGCGGAAATTACACAACACTACCCGTCGAGCATTCAGTGAGAAAATTCCATTAATCCCTGTACTACCAGACAGCTGATTAATCTCTTTACTAGTTACGTTAATTTACGTTAATCGGTTACTAATCACTCAGTGATGGTAAACTCTGATTTACAATGTCCAAAGTGCTAAGAGAACGGTAATCACTCGTGATTACCTTTAGAGAAATTAATTACTATCTTCAAGATCAATAATTAAACAATTAAAATACGCAACCTTTCACACTGGCTCAGCAATTTACATTAAGGTATGAATTCCGTCTAAGCCTTCCATACTCAGACCAATTCAGGTGGCTAATAACAGTAATTAGCCCCACGTTTACGTTATTCTAAAATGACGTTACTCTTCCCACGAGTCAATCAAGTGCTGGTACTTCCGGGCAGATAAATAACGACGTTACGTTAATGGAACAATGGAGCCTTCGTGTGAGTCGATCAAACAAGGATCGAGGTTAATTACTTTGACTTCCTGAAACACGTCAGTTACCCGGCCCACTGACCGTTAATTACGACAGAAAATACTCAAATTCTTATCTGGCTGATGGCTAGGCTCCTCGAGACTACCGTAGCTGCTTTCAGGAAAGTAAATTAACCCAAACGTATTCTACGTTACTCAAATTGTCAAAGAACAAATTCTCTTAAAGCAATGGGCATTCCCTTGGTTACATTATATTAATTGCCTCGCAATCACCTCACTGAATACTGGACTTCGATGTCCTACCAGATAACCAGGAGAATATATGTGTACCCAAGTACTCATCTACAGCCGAGTTCACCCACGACAATGACAAATCACACTAACAAATCACAGTGATTTACGTTACAATTCGGTTGCAATGACAATACTGCAGAACCTAGTAAAATAACATACAGGACATGAACCCTCTGGAACACTGCCCCACAATGACTTTACTGAACTGCAATCACATACGGTGATGCTCAACACTAGCAACAATCACCATCAAATAACAACCCCTTTGCAATAACACACACGGCAAGTACTCTAATTTCCACATATTAGAATACTGTACACACTTACTTACTGTTGCAAAAGACCCCAGTGCTCTCAATAACCCCTAGAACATAGGTCCCAACATATTGCAATCACCACACAGTAAATAACACAATAACACTGGGCACCGTGACACTACGATTATATATATATATATATATAATTACTGCTGACACATGTAGCCTACAGCTATCAAACGTTATTGGGAACACTAAGGAAATCACGCACTCCTTAAATCACATGGATGAGTGATTTATTCACGGCATGCGTGATTTATCACGCATGCCGATAAACATCCTTGAGAGTTACGTTACTCGACAGAGCGATGGTGGTCTCTCCAGACAGCCTTGTTACTCACCAAATTCTACCAAAATTACGTTAATACTGCAACCACAATACATATATATATAAATCACACTTGTCACAGTCCTGGGAACAATACAAGAAATTAAGACCACACTGTGGTACACTCCACAATAATCATTGCCAGGAATCACTGACGTTACACACATACCTGAGCGCTCAGTGTTGGAATTCCACACCTGCAAGACTACACATGGAAGTGATATCACTCCGTCTCACGGACGATCAAAAATGATTAATTACCACAATGGAATAATATAATTATAACATGGACATCCTCACAGTCCTTGGCTAATCTATGTATACTCTGTTCCCGTGTGTACCCACACACACTGTACGTCTGTGTACACAAGACGTAAGTCCCTCTGGACTGACAAAATGACAATAAAGGGTGATTATCTCCTCGTCCACACTTCACCTCACAGGTGCTGCGTGACAATGTGACGGAACACTTGACCTCGAATTCAAGCTTTTAGAGACTAACTGATCACCAGAAATACACACATAGGTACTTACTCATTCATACTGCCGGCTTACACACCATTCCCATACATCATGCACCCCGCTACGGGTGGCTGGCTCGCTCACGGCAGTAGTAGGTGGCGTAGGCGGCGGTAGTACCTCGCGTGGTATTTTATGTACAATTGGCGCACACACGAACCCCTCCCATTCACAACATGGCTCGGTTCGCACCCTCGACCCACCAGTGAAGTGAAGCGTTTGTACCCAGGTGACGCGCACAACGATAGCGTCTTACACAAACATGGGAAATCAGCCTTGAACACTGTCACGAATTTCCCCGTTCCCATCGACTGCTACAGAGCCCTCCCAGCAAACACAAATCATCTACACAACGTTCGCCTATCTCTTCCCATAGGTGTGGGAATGATTTGCATTGAGAATGGTGCAGGAGAGCCTTTGAGAAACTTTTACTCAAAAAATCCAAACACAAAGGTTTAATTATAAATTGTTTTTCTACAATTATTTTCTTCCAAATGTAAAACAAATAGTTTTTACATGTTTAAATATAAAATTTATGGTGTTTTTTTGTAAAATTCATTAATAAATTGTGAATGATATATATTGGCTGAGTGAAACCTTTAAAATCCATTTAGTTATAATATGAACAGAAAAAAGTAGTTTTCCAAATTTTCTAAAAATCGCTTTTTTTAACACAATTTGACTCCTTATGCATTCCACTAAACACTAATATCATGTTTAAATATATAATTTATGTATTATTCCCTAAGATAATTTATATAAATTATAAAAGTTGCTGGAAAGTGGTGAGAAAGAATCTGAAAACGTTTTGTTGTCTTATATTGGCGTGTTCTTATTAACTAGAGTGAGTAAGAGTGAACGAGAGTGGGTAAGAGTGAGTAAGAGTGACTGAAGGTGAGTGAGAGTGCCAGAGAGTGTGTAAGTGTGAGTATAAGAAAGAGTGACTGAGAGTGAGTAAGAGTGACAGAGTGAGTAAGAGTGAGAGTAAGGGTGACAGAATGAGTAAGAGTGAGAGTAAAGTGATTGAGAGTAAGGGTGAGTATGAGAGTAAGAGTGATTGAGAGTTAGTGAGAGTAAGAGTGATTGAGAGTAAGAGTGATTGGGAGTAAGAGTGATTGAGAGTAAGAGTGATTGGGAGTAAGAGTGATTGGGAGTAGGAGTTAGAGTGTGAGTAGGAGTAAGAATGAGAATAAGAGTGATTGAGAGTAAGAGTGAGTAAGAATGAGAGTAAGAGTGATTGAGAGTAAGAGTGATTGAGAGTAAGAGTGATTGAGAGTAAGAGTGATTGAGAGTAAGAGTGATTGAGAGTAAGAGTGATTGAGAGTAAGAGTGATTGGGAGTAAGAGTAAGAGTAAGAATGAGAGTAGGAGTGATTGAGAGTAGGAGTGATTGGGAGTAGGAGTGATTGGGAGTAAGAGTGATTGAGAGTAAGAGTAATTGAGAGTAAGAGTATGAGAGTAAGAGTGAGAATGAATGGGTAAGGGTGACTGAGAGTGAGTAAGAGTGACAGAGTAAGAATGACAGAGTAAGAGTGATAGAGAGTAAGAGTGACAGAGAGTAAGAGTGACAGAGAGTAAGAGTGACAGAGTAAGAGTGACAGAGAGTAAGAGTGACAGAGAGTAAGAGTGACAGAGAGTAAGAGTGACAGAGAGTAAGAGTGACAGAGTAAGAGTGAGTATGAGAGTGAGTAAGGATGACTGAGAGAAAGAGTGAGTAATAGTGCGTAAGAGTGATTGAGAGTTAGAGTGAGAGTAAGAGTGATTGAGAGTTAGTGAGAGTAAGAGTGATTGAGAGTAAGAGTGATTGAGAGTAAAAGTGATTGAGAGTAAGAGTGATTGAGAGTAAGAGTGATTGGAAGTAAGAGTGATTGAGAGTAAGAGTGATTGGGAGTAAGAGTGATTGGGAGTAGGAGTAAGAATGAGAATAAGAGTGATTGAGAGTAAGAGTGAGTAAGAGTAAGAATGAGAGTAAGAGTGATTGAGAGTAAGAGTGAGTAAGAGTAAGAATGAGAGTAAGAGTGATTGAGAGTAAGAGTGATTGAGAGTAAGAGTGATTGGGAGTAAGAGTGATTGGGAGTAAGAGTAAGAGTGAGAGTAAGAGTAAGAGTAAGAATGAGAATAAGAGTGATTGAGAGTAAGAGTGATTGGGAGTAAGAGTAAGAGTAAGAATGAGAGTAGGAGTGATTGAGAGTAGGAGTTATTGGGAGTAGGAGTGATTGGGAGTAAGAGTGATTGAGAGTAAGAGTAATTGAGAGTAAGAGTATGAGAGTAAGAGTGAGAGAGTGAGTATGAATGGGTAAGGGTGACTGAGAGTGAGTAAGAATGACAGAGTAAGAGTGACAGAGAGTAAGAGTGACAGAGTAAGAGTGACAGAGTAAGAGTGACAGAGTAGGAGTAAGGTCAGGTGGGTCGGTCAGGTGAAGTCACAGTGAGAGGTTGTGTTAACCGGAGCTCCTGAGTGTTGTTATATTATCATTGCAATATGGAAGTTGTAGTTAAGGACCTGGTGACTCTAGTGGGAGCCCTGAGGACAGAGTTGGACTTTCTGCGGGAGGAGGTGCGTCAGCTGAAAGGACAACGAGAAGTAACGAAGGAGGAGACCAGTAGTAAAGGAACCTCGTCTTGGAGAGTTGTGAAAGACAGGGGCCTTAAGAAGACTTTGATAAAGCCGCCTTCAAACGCCATAGCAACTTCTAATTCATTTGACGTTTTGGAGGACGAGTGCTGTGGAGAGACTGTGGATCGCGCAAAAGGGAAAGCAACGAAGAGAAAGGAAGCGCTGGCCCCTCAGAAAGTAAAGGAAGTACCTAAGCAAACATTAGTTGTGGGAGATTCCCAGATAAGGTATTTGGATAGAACGTTTTGTGCTAGAGATAGGGGGAACAGGTTAAGGGTTTGCTATCCCGGAGCTGTCATTGGTGATATTATAAACAACATGAATGATATTATGGCTGGTAATGGGAACAATCCCATTATTTGCATTAACGTGGGAGGAAATGATGTTGGTCAAGTTAGGAGTGAGGAACTGATTCAGAGGTATAAAACAGCCATAGAGTTAGTTAGGAGCAAGGGAGGAATCCCGATCATATGTGGCATTCTTCCAAGAAAGGGAGTGGGAAATGAATGGATATCGAGGGCACTTGGTGTCAATTGCCGGCTGGAAAGATATTGCAAATCAAATGCAATATCTTTCATAGACAACTGGGAACACTTCTATGGAAAAAATGAAATGTATGCTCGTGATGGGGTGCATCTATCGAGAGCTGGGGTTGTTGCTGTTGCGAACTCGTTAGAAAAAGTGGTTAGAGGTGTTTGTTTGGGTTTAAACTGTTAGTAGATAGAGGTATGGGAATTGATTTGGAGGAAGGAGGTAATAAAAGTATGTGTTTGTGGGAGAAAGGAATTGGCAAAACGATCAGGGGAAGAGAAGGGCCTCAAAATAACAATTCACTTAGGGTATATTACACTAACAGTAGAAGTCTAAGAAATAAAATTAACGAATTAAATGCTCTTGTCTGCACAGAAAAAATAGATATTATTGCACTTACCGAAACGTGGATGAATGTAGAAAATAGAGAACTATTAGCTGAATATCAAATAAATGGATTTAAACTATTTCACACAGATAGATATATTAGACGAGGAGGTGGAGTAGCCATATATGTTAGGGACAATTTGAAATGTAGTCTCAAAGAGGGAATCAAAACAGAGCCACACACAGAAACTATTTGGATTGAATTAAACGAAAAAGCTAATAATATTATAATAGGAGTAATATATAGGCCACCAAATTTAGACAGAATGGAAGCAAAGCATCTATGGGATGAAATATCTAGAGCATCTAGATCTAACAGTATTTATGTCATGGGTGACTTTAATTTTAGCGGAATAAACTGGTTGAACAAAACAGGGAATAGTGAAGCAGAAGATTTTCTAGAATTAATTGACGATTGCTTTCTTACGCAACACATTAAGGAACCAACACGGGAAAATAATATTTTAGATTTAGTGTTAACTAACAGGGAAACGCAAATTAATGACATCGAAATAGGGAGTGAGCTAGGGAGCAGTGATCACAAAGAAATCAGATTTAGCATAGAATGGAATAGACCAGTAGGAGAAAATTCTGTTAAAGTGCCAGATTTTCGAAAAGCTGATTTTAATAGCCTAAGAAATTTTTTGGGTCAAATTGATTGGAAAGTCTTGGGTATGGGGTGTGGGCCGGTCTTGGAGCGAGACATGAACCCAGCGATAGGTGACTTAAATGGGGATTTCGATGTAGATTCAATATATAACTTATTTAAGAATATTCTAAACAAAGCACAGGAACGTAGTATACCATACAAATTGAATAGATCGAATACTAATGACCCAAAGTGGATAACAAAGAATTTGAAGAACCTTATAGGTAAAAAGAGAGCTTGGTACAAAAGGATTAAAAATGGGGAGGTCACTTTAGAACAGGAATTCGTACAACTGGTTAGAAATGTTAAAAAAAGAGATAAAGAAAGCAAAAAGAAACTATGAAGCTCGCATAGCAGGGCAAGCAAAGACAAATCCTAAAGGGTTTTTTCAGTTATATCGTACCAAGACTAGGGAAAGGATAGGTCCATTAAAAACTGAGACAGGTCAAATAACAGATAGTGATGATGAGATGAGTAGTATTTTTAATAAATATTTTGTATCTGTATTTACTAAAGAGGAACTTAACAATATGCCTTCAGCCGAACAAGTCTATGTGGGTGGGGACGAGGACAGGTTGACGAGTTTAGCAGTTACCAGGGAGGATGTTCTTAAACAAATAGTAAAACTCAAACCAAACAAATCCCCAGGGCCGGATGAAGTGTTTGCCAGGGTGCTTAAAGAATGCAAAGAGGAGCTTTGTGACCCACTGTCAACCATATTTAATAAATCAATAGAGTCAGGCAGAGTGCCAGAGTTCGGGAAAGTTGCTAATGTGATACCAGTTTTTAAGAAAGGAGATAGATCACTTGCGTCTAACTATCGACCAATTAGCCTAACGTCTATTGTGGGAAAGTTACTCGAATCTATAATAGCAAATAAAATTCGTCTTCATCTTGAAAAACATAAATTAATAATTGAGTCGCAACTTGGTTTTATAAATGGCCGTTCATGTTTAACAAATTTGTTATCTTTTTATTCTAGCATTGTTAAGGCAGTTGATAAGAACATAAGAACATAAGAACAAAGGTAACTGCAGAAGGCCTATTGGCCCATACGAGGCAGCTCCTATTCTATAACCACCCAATCCCACTCATATACTTGTCCAACCCGTGCTTGAAACAATCGAGGGACCACACCTCCACAATGTTATGCGGCAATTGGTTCCACAAATCTACAACCCTGTTACTGAACCAGTATTTACCCAAGTCTTTCCTAAATCTAAACTTATCCAATTTATATCCATTGTTTCGTGTTCTGTCCTGTGTTGATACTTTTAATACCCTATTAATATCCCCCCGGTTATGTCCATTCATCCACTTGTAAACCTCTATCATGTCACCCCTAACTCTTCGCCTTTCCAGTGAATGCAACTTAAGCTTTGTTAATCTTTCTTCATATGAAAGATTTCTAATTTGGGGAATTAACTTAGTCATCCTACGCTGGACACGTTCAAGTGAATTTATATCCATTCTATAATATGGCGACCAAAACTGAACTGCATAATCTAAATGGGGCCTAACTAGAGCAAGATATAGCTTGAGAACCACACCAGGTGTCTTGTTACTAACGCTGCGATTAATAAATCCAAGTGTCCGATTTGCCTTATTACGAACATTTATGCATTGATCCTTTTGTTTTAAATTTTTACTAATCATAACTCCCAGATCCCTTTCGCAATCCGACTTCGCAATCACAACACCATCTAGCTCGTATCTTGTAACTCTATCATCATTACCTAACCTCAGAACTTTACATTTATCAGCATTAAACTGCATCTGCCAATCCTTTGACCATTTCAAAACCCTATCTAGATCAACTTGAAGTGATAGTGAGTCCTCCTCCGAATTAATTTCCCTACCGATTTTCGTATCATCGGCAAATTTGCAAATGTTGCTACTCAAACCTGAATCTAAATCATTTATATATATTATAAACAACAGAGGTCCCAGGACAGAGCCTTGAGGCACTCCACTTACAACATTTTCCCACTCTGACTTGATTCCATTTATACTAACTCTCTGTTTCCTTTGGTATAGCCATGCCCTAATCCAGCTTAATATAGCACCCCCAATACCATGAGACTCTATTTTTTTAATCAGTCTTTCATGTGGCACTGTATCAAAAGCTTTGCTAAAGTCAAGGTATACAACATCGCAATCCTTACCACTATCAACTGCCTCAACAATGCTAGAATAAAAAGATAACAAATTTGTTAAACATGAACGGCCATTTATAAAACCATGTTGCGACTCAATTATTAATTTATGTTTTTCAAGATGAAGACGAATTTTATTTGCTATTATAGATTCGAGTAACTTTCCCACAATAGACGTTAGGCTAATTGGTCGATAGTTAGACGCAAGTGATCTATCTCCTTTCTTAAAAACTGGTATCACATTAGCAACTTTCCAAAACTCTGGCACTCTGCCTGACTCTATTGATTTATTAAATATGGTTGACAGTGGGTCACAAAGCTCCTCTTTGCATTCTTTAAGCACCCTAGCAAACACTTCATCCGGCCCTGGGGATTTGTTTGGTTTGAGTTTTACTATTTGTTTAAGAACATCCTCCCTGGAAACTGCTAAACTCGTCAACCTGTCCTCGTCCCCACCCACATAGACTTGTTCGGCTGAAGGCATATTGTTAAGTTCCTCTTTAGTAAATACAGATACAAAATATTTATTAAAAATACTACTCATCTCTTCATCACTATCTGTTTTTTGACCTGTCTCAGTTTTTAATGGACCTATCCTTTCCCTAGTCTTAGTACGATATAACTGAAAAAACCCTTTAGGATTTGTCTTTGCTTGCCCTGCTATGCGAACTTCATAGTTTCTTTTAGCTTTCCTTATCTCTTTTTTAACATTTCTAACCAGTTGTACGAATTCCTGTTCTAAAGTGACCTCCCCATTTTTAATCCTTTTGTACCAAGCTCTCTTTTTACCTATAAGGTTCTTCAAATTCTTTGTTATCCACTTTGGGTCATTAGTACACGATCTATTCAACTTGTATGGTATACTACGTTCCTGTGCTTTGTTTAGAATATTCTTAAATAAGTTATATATTGAATCCACATCGAAATCCCCATTTAAGTCACCTATCGCTGGGTTCATGTCTCGCTCCAAGACCGGCCCACACCCCATACCCAAGCCTTTCCAATCAATTTGACCCAAACAATAAGGATAGTGGTAAGGATTGCGATGTTGTATACCTTGACTTTAGCAAAGCTTTTGATACAGTGCCACATGAAAGACTGATTAAAAAGATAGAGTCTCATGGTATTGGGGGTGCTATATTAAGCTGGATTAGGGCATGGCTATACCAAAGGAAACAGAGAGTTAGTATAAATGGAATCAAGTCAGAGTGGGAAAATGTTGTAAGTGGAGTGCCTCAAGGCTCTGTCCTGGGACCTCTGTTGTTTATAATATATATAAATGATTTAGATTCAGGTTTGAGTAGCAACATTTGCAAATTTGCCGATGATACGAAAATCGGTAGGGAAATTAATTCGGAGGAGGACTCACTATCACTTCAAGTTGATCTAGATAGGGTTTTGAAATGGTCAAAGGATTGGCAGATGCAGTTTAATGCTGATAAATGTAAAGTTCTGAGGTTAGGTAATGATGATAGAGTTACAAGATACGAGCTAGATGGTGTTGTGATTGCGAAGTCGGATTGCGAAAGGGATCTGGGAGTTATGATTAGTAAGAATTTAAAACAAAAGGATCAATGCATAAATGTTCGTAATAAGGCAAATCGGACACTTGGATTTATTAATCGCAGCGTTAGTAACAAGACACCTGGTGTGGTTCTCAAGCTATATCTTGCTCTAGTTAGGCCCCATTTAGATTATGCAGTTCAGTTTTGGTCGCCATATTATAGAATGGATATAAATTCACTTGAACGTGTCCAGCGTAGGATGACTAAGTTAATTCCCCAAATTAGAAATCTTTCATATGAAGAAAGATTAACAAAGCTTAAGTTGCATTCACTGGAAAGGCGAAGAGTTAGGGGCGACATGATAGAGGTTTACAAGTGGGTGAATGGACATAACAAGGGGGATATTAATAGGGTATTAAAAGTATCAACACAGGACAGAACACGAAACAATGGGTATAAATTGGATAAGTTTAGATTTAGGAAAGACTTGGGTAAATACTGGTTCAGTAACAGGGTTGTAGATTTGTGGAACCAATTGCCGCGTAACGTGGTGGAGGTGGGGTCCCTCGATTGTTTCAAGCGCGGGTTGGACAAGTATATGAGTGGGATTGGGTGGTTATAGAATAGGAGCTGCCTCGTATGGGCCAATAGGCCTTCTGCAGTTACCTTTGTTCTTATGTTCTTATGTTATGAGTAAGAGTGACAGAGTAAGAGTGACAGAGAGTAAGAGTGACAGAGAGTAAGAGTGACAGAGAGTAAGAGT
The DNA here is from genome assembly GCF_040958095.1 of Procambarus clarkii. NCBI lineage: Eukaryota > Metazoa > Arthropoda > Malacostraca > Decapoda > Cambaridae > Procambarus > Procambarus clarkii. The sequence continues at coordinate 21,275,484 of NC_091213.1, read as the reverse complement.
GACAGAGTAAGAGTGACAGAGAGTAAGAGTGACAGAGTAAGATTGAGTATGAGAGTGAGTAAGGATGGCTGAGAGTAAGAGTGAGTAATAGTGCGTAAGAGTGATTGAGAGTAAGAGTGAGTAATAGTGTGTAAGAGTGATTGAGAGTAAGAGTGAGTAATAGTGCGTAAGAGTGATTGAGAGTGAGAGTGATTATGAGAGAGTTAAGAGTGTGAGGTGTGAGAGGGTAGCAGGCCAGGGAGGCAGGATGTGTGGTCACAGGCGAGGCCTAGGCCTCGTGATCTCTAATGTTGGTTTTTATATATATGTTGGATTTTTTGTCCTGTTTCAAATTATAATTATTTAGCAGAAATGTAATAAGATATTGTACAGTATTAATGTGACAATAATATATGCATTATTTCCTTGATAATCAAACTTGTTGTTCAAAGATAATATACAAGCTTTGAAGGAAACATTTTGAGAGCGCGAGCTGGCAACACTGTTCTGGTGGTGAGAGAGACATATGGTTAGTTGTGCTCAGACCTTCAGTGGGGAAGGGTGTGTCCCAGCTGGCCGCCACCCGCCGCCACCCACCACCAGCCGCCACCCGCCCCCAGCCACCGCCACCCACCACCGCCACCCGCCGCCACCACCCACCACCACTGCCACTGTCCGCCCGCCGCCGCCACTGTCCGCCCGCCGCCACTATCCGCCACCGCCGCCACTATCCGCCACCGCCGCCACTGTCCGCCACAGCCGCCACTCTCCGCCGTACAGCCTCCCCTCTCTCCGTTAGTAAATAATTATAATTGTTAGTAAATAATAAAAGAAATATAAATTATTAGATTTTTTTTACCCTTAAATTGGTTTTAATATTTAAATTGAAAATAATAATATAATATAAAATATAATAAAAATAATATAATATAAAATATAATTTAATTTCAAGAAATTTAACTTTAAACACAAAGATGTGAAAAGGGTTCAGATTATTGGCTCAAACCTTTCATAAGAGATTCATATTGGTATATGAATGGATTATGAATGACTCATGTTAGGAGTGTAAAGTTGCCACAACATCTCAAATTAGTGTTAGATACATACATATGTCTTGGTTATAAGTTTTGGAAACCTATTTAAGTCCACACACAATATCGTATCTGATACGATAAAACAAACGTTTCCAATACTTTCAAATACTTTCCAGATATGTTGTGGCAACCTAAAATTGTTTGCTGGGCTAGCAAGTCTAATCATCACTGGTATGGGATCTACGAGTCTGTTACTGCTCGTATGCACATTACCCCACGATCCCAAATCACCAGATCTTCTCTACCCACTCACTGTTCACAATGTCTTTTCCCCCCCTTCAAGCGACGACTTCGGCCGGATTCTGTGACTACCCAGTCGTAGATAAAGCAGGAGGTGGAGCAGTTGAGTAGTCCAGCCACCACGACGCCCTATACTCGATTTGGCCGAATTGAGTACAGAGAGCGTCTTGACAGAATGGCAGCTGGGTTCAGAATGACGCTTACACCGACGATTCCCGCGTCCTCCTCGAAATAACCAATGAAAGGAAGGCATACAGTGGTCTACCCCTCACAACCAATCAGCGACGGTGTAGCAAGGCCCCTAGGGCAGTTCCATGATGGCCGACCAACATGGCGGCTCAAGATGTTTACTAAGATGACGGCTGTTTCCATGACGACGACTCAAGTGGCTATAGCGCGCGCGGGAGGCCCACAGCTCACCCACGCCTGCGGCCTTACTGTTCCTGGGCAAAGTTGTCTCGCTCCAAGCCATACAATGAGATGATGCTATCGACTCTAGCACTGTCCACAGACGTGCTACCCCGGCCAGGGTAACATTTCTGGACTGCTGATGACTGGGGCTCTCACATGAGCCCAAACACTAGATGTTTCGGTTGCTGGTTACCAAACTTAAGTCCGCCCACTTAACAACTGCACTTAACAAGTGTACTGGCTCCCACCTAGCTCGTATCTTTTAACTCTATCATCATTACCCAGCTTCAAAACTCTACATTTATCAGCATTAAACTGCATCTGCCAATCTTTTGACCATTCTAAAACCTTATTTAGATCAACTTGAAGTAATAGCGAGTCTTCTTTCGTGTTGATTTCCAAACCGATTTTTGTATCATCTGCAAATTTGCAGATGTTGCTACTCAAACCTGAATCTAAATCATTTATATATATTATAAACAACAGAGGTCCCAGGACAGAGCCCTGAGGTACTCCACTAACAACATTATCCCACTCTGACTTAACCCCATTTATACTAACTCTCTGTTTCCTTTGAAATAACCATGCCCTAATCCAACTTAATATAGAACATAAGAACAAAGGTAACTGCAGAAGGCCTATTGGCCCATACGAGGCATGCAGCTCCTATTCTATAACCACCCAATCCCACTCATATACTTGTCAAACCCGCACTTGAAACAATAGAGGGACACCACCTCCACCACGTTACGCGGCAATTGGTTCCACAAATCAACAACCCTGTTACTGAACCAGTATTTACCCAAGTCTTTCCTCAATCTAAACTTATCCAATTTACATCCATTGTTTCGTGTTCTGTCTTGTGTTGATATTTTTAATACCCTATTAATATCCCCCCTGTTATGTCCATTCATCCACTTGTAAACCTCTATCATGTCACCCCTAATTCTTCGCCTTTCCAGTGAATGCAACTTAAGCTTTGTTAATCTTTCTTCATATGAAAGATTTCTAATATGGGGAATTAACTTAGTCATCCTACGCTGGACACGTTCAAGTGAATTTATATCCATTCTATAATACGGCGACCAAAACTGAACTGCATAATCTAAATGGGGCCTAACCAGAGCAAGATATAACTTAAGAACCACACCAGGTGTCTTGTTACTAAAGCTTCGATTAATAAATCCCAGTGTCCTATTCGCCCTATTACGAACATTCATGCATTGATCCTTTTGTTTTAAATTCTTACCAATCACAACTCCCAGATCCCCCTCGCAATCTGACCTCGCAACCTCAACACCATCTAGCTCGTATCTTGTAACTCTATCATCATTACCTAACCTCAGAACTTTACATTTATCAGCATTAAACTGCATCTGCCAATCCTTTGACCATTTCAAAACCCTATCTAGATCAACTTGAAGTGATAGTGAGTCCTCCTCCGAATTAATTTCCCTACCGATTTCCGTATCATCGGCAAATTTGCAAATGTTGCTACTCAAACCTGAATCTAAATCATTTATATATATTATAAACAACAGAGTCCCAGGACAGAGCCTTGAGGCACTCCACTTACAACATTTTCCCACTCTAACTTGACTCCATTTATACTAACTCTGTTTCCTTTGGTATAGCCATGCCCTAATCCAGTTTAATATAGCACCCCCAATACCATGAGCCTCTATCTTTTTAATCAGTCTTTCATGTGGCACTGTATCAAAAGCTTTGCTAATGTCAAGGTACACAACATCGCAATCCTTACCACTATCAACTGCCTCAACAATGCTAGAATAAAAAGATAACAAATTTGTTAAACATGAACGGCCATTTATAAAACCATGTTGCGACTCAATTATTAATTTATGTTTTTCAAGATGAAGACGAATTTTATTTGCTATTATAGATCCTAGTAACTTTCCCACAATAGACGTTAGGCTAATTGGTCGATAGTTAGACGCAAGTGATCTATCTCCTTTCTTAAAAACTGGTATCACATTAGCAACTTTCCAAAACTCTTACACTCTGCCTGACTCTATTGATTTATTAAATATGGTTGACAGTGGGTCACAAAGCTCCTCTTTGCATTCTTTAAGCACCCTGGCAAACACTTCATCCGGCCCTGGGGATTTGTTTGGTTTGAGTTTTACTATTTGTTTAAGAACATCCTCCCTGGTAACTGTTAAACTCGTCAACCTGTCCTCGTCCCCACTCACATAGACTTGTTCGGCTGAAGGCATATTGTTAAGTTCCTCTTTAGTAAATGCAGATACAAAATATTTATTAAAAATACTACTCATCTCTTCATCACTATCTGTTATTTGACCTGTCTCAGTTTTTAATGAACCCATCCTTTCCCTAGTCTTAGTACGATATAACTGAAAAAACCCTTTAGGATTTGTCTTTGCTTGCTCTGCTATGCGAACTTCATAGTTTCTTTTTGCTTTCCTTATCTCTTTTTTAACATTTCTAACCAGTTGTACGAATTCCTGTTCTAAAGTGACCTCCCCATTTTTAATCCTTTTGTACCAAGCTCTCTTTTTACCTATAAGGTTCTTCAAATTCTTTGTTATCCACTTTGGGTCATTGGTATTCGATCTATTCAATTTGTATGGTATACTACGTTCCTGTGCTTTGTTTAGAATATTCTTAAATAAGTTATATAATGAATCCACATCGAAATCCTCATTTACGTCACCTATCTCTGGGTTCATGTCTCGCTCCAAGACCGGCCCCCACCCCATACCCAAGACTTTCCAATTAATTTGACCCAAAAAAATTCTAAGGCTATTAAAATCAGCTTTTCGAAAATCTGGCACTTTAACAGAATTTTCTCCTACAGGTCTATTCCATTCTATGCTAAATCTGATTTCTTTGTGATCACTGTTCCCTAGCTCACTCCCTATTTCGATGTCATTAATTTGTGTTTCCCTGTTAGTTAACACTAAATCTAAAATATTATTTTCCCGTGTTGGTTCCTTAATGTGTTGCGTAAGAAAGCAATCGTCAATTAATTCTAGAAAATCTTCTGCTTCACTATTCCCTGTTTTGTTCAACCATTTTATTCCACTAAAATTAAAGTCACCCATGACGTAAGTACTGTTAGATCTAGATGCCCTAGATATTTCATCCCATAGATGCTTTGCTTCCATTCTGTCTAAATTTGGTGGCCTATATATAACTCCTATTATAATATTATTTGCTTTTTCGTATAATTCTATCCAAATAGTTTCTGTGTGTGGCTCAGTTTTGATTCCCTCTTTGAGACTACATTTCAAATTGTCCCTAACATATATGGCTACTCCCCCTCCTCGTCTAATATATCTGTGTGAAATAGTTTAAATCCATTTATTTGATATTCAGCTAATAGTTCTCTATTTTCTACATTCATCCACGTTTCGGTAAGTGCAATAATATCTATTTTTTCTGAGCAGACAAGAGCTGATAGAGGTTTACAAGTGGATGAATGGACATAACCGGGGGGATATTAATAGGGTATTAAAAGTATCAACACAGGACAGAACACGAAACAATGGGTATAAATTGGATAAGTTTAGATTTAGGAAAGACTTGGGTAAATACTGGTTCAGTAACAGGGTTGTTGATTTGTGGAACCAATTGCCGCGTAACATTGTGGAGGTGGGGTCCCTCGATTGTTTCAAGCACGGGTTGGACAAGTATATGAGTGGGATTGGGTGGTTATAGAATAGGAGCTGCCTCGTATGGGCCAATAGGCCTTCTGCAGTTACCTTTGTTCTTATGTTATGTTCTTATGTTCTTATTTAATTCGTTAATTTTATTTCTTAGACTTCTACTGTTAGTGTAATATACACTAAGTGAATTGTTATTTTGAGGCCCTTCTCTTTCCCTGATCATTTTGCCAATTCCTTTCTCCCACAAACACATATTTTTATTACCTCCTTCTTCCAAATCAATTCCCATACCTCTATCTACTAACAGTTTAAACCCAAACAAACACCTCTAACCACTGGTTCCAACGAGTTCACAACAGCAACAACCCCAGCCCTCGATAGAAGCACCCCATCACGAGCATACATTTCATTTCTTCCATAGAAGCGTTCCCAGTTGTCTATGAAAGATATTGCATTTGATTTGCAATATCTTTCCAGCCGGCAATTGACACCAAGTGCCCTCGATATCCATTCATTTCCTACTCCCTTTCTTGGAAGAATGCCACATATGATCGGGATTCCTCCCTTGCTCCTAACTAATTCAATCGCTGTCTTGAATCTCTGTATTAGTTCCTCACTCTTAACTCGTCCAACATCATTACCCCCTGCACTAATACAAATAATGGGTTTGTTCCCATTACCCATCATAATATCATTCATGTTTTCAACAATATCACCAATTCCAGCTCCCGGATAGCAAACCCTTTATCTGTTCCCCCTGTCTCTGGCACAAAACGTTTTGTCTAAATTTCTCACCTGGGAATCTCCCACAACCAAAATTCGCTTCGGTACCGCCCTAAAAATCTGAGCAGCCTGAGGGGCCTGCACTCCGCCGTTCCTCGCTGATTTCCTCGTTGCAGGCGCACTACAGCACTCGTCCTCCAACACTGCAAATGAATTTGCCGTCCTTAGGGCGTCTGTAGGCGGTCTTGTCAAGGTCTTCTTAAGACCCCTGTCTTTCACTACTTTCCACGATGAGGTCTCGTCAACACTGGTCTCCTCCTTCGTTTCCTCTCGAAGTCTCAGCCGTCGTACCTCCTCCCGCAGGGAATCCATCTCTGCTCTCAGAGCTCCAACCAAACTCACCAAATCATTAACTAATCCTTCCATTATTGCAATAACTTGGACATGTATATGAGTGTGATTGGGTGGTTATAGATAGGAGCTGCCTCGTATGGACCAATAAGCCTTCTGCAGTTACCTTTGTTCTTATGTTCTTTTGAGATAGATCACTTGCGTCAAACTATCGGCCAATTAGCGTAACGTCTATTGTGGGAAAGTTACTTGAATCAATAATTGCAAATACAATTCGTCTCCATCTTGAAAAACATAAATTAATAAATGAGTCGCAACGTGGTTTTACAAATGGCCGTTCATGTTTAACAAATTTGCTAACTTTTTATTCCAGCATAGTTGAGGCAGTTGATAGTGGTAAGGATTGTGATGTTGTATACCTTGACTTTAGCAAAGCTTTTGATACAGTGCCACATGAAAGACTAATTAAAAAAATAGAAGCTCATGGTATTGGGGGTGCTATATTAACTTGGATTAGGGCATGGCTATTCCAAAGGAAACAGAGAGTATAAATGGAGTCAAGTCAGAGTGGGATAATGTTGTTAGTGGAGTACCTCAGGGCTCTGTCCTGGGACCTCTGTTGTTTATAATATATATAAATGATTTAGATTCAGGTTTGAGTAGCAACATTTGCAAATTTGCCGATGATACGAAAATCGGTAGGGAAATTAATTCGGAGGAGGACTCACTATCACTTCAAGTTGATCTAGATAGGGTTTTGAAATGGTCAAAGGATTGGCAAATGCAGTTTAATGCTGATAAATGTAAAGTTCTGAGGCTAGGTAATGATGATAGAGTTACAAGATACGAGCTAGATGGTGTTGAGATTGCGAAGTCGGATTGCGAAAGGGATCTGGGAGTTATGATTAGTAAGAATTTAAAACAAAAGGATCAATGCATGAATGTTCGAAATAAGGCGAATAGGACACTGGGATTTATTAATCGAAGCGTTAGTAACAAGACTCCCGGTGTGGTTCTTAAGCTATATCTTGCTCTGGTTACGCCCCATTTAGATTATGCAGTTCAGTTTTGGTCGCCGTATTATAGAATGGATATAAATTCATTTGAACGTGTCCAACGTAGGATGACTAAGTTAATTCCCCAAATTAGAAATCTTTCATATGAAGAAAGATTAACAAAGCTTAAGTGGCATTCACTGGAAAGGCGAAGAGTAAGGGGTGACATGATAGAGGTTTACAAGTGGATGAATGGACATAACAGGGGGGATATTAATAGGGTACTAAAAATATCAACACAAGATAGAACACGAAACAATGGGCATAAATTGGATAAGTTTAGATTTAGGAAAGACTTGGGTAAATACTGGTTCAATAACAGGGTTGTGGATTTGTGGAACCAATTGCCGCGTAACATTGTGGAGGTGGGGTATCTCGATTGTTTCAAGCATGGGTTGGACATGTATATGAGTGGGATTGGGTGGTTATAAATAGGAGCCGCCTCGTATGGGCCAACAGGCCTTCTGCAGTTGCCATTTATGCTTATTACCATTTATGCCAATGTGACTTGGCATCCAATTTAGGGTGATTAACAGCCTTAGATTATGGGCTTCTTTTCCTATATGTTGAATTTCTGTGAGGAGTTGTATATTATCTCTGTGCTAACTGGATAACAATGCCTGGAGCGAAGATTTAGAGTGGGTATGAATGATGACATCATGTAAATTTTTCTCAATTGTATAGTTTATTGCCTCCTTCAGGGCATATAATTCTGTTTGCAATGTTGAGCACCCACTATTCATGCTTTAGTAAGCTTCATGGTTATTAGTGTAAACTGCTGCCCCTGCAGAATCTCTTTCTTGATCAACTGATCCGTCTGTGAAGATGTGAGTCGTTGAAGGTCTTCAGATGGTTTCCATTTGTTGTTCTATGACTTCCTTGAGCCTCTGCGGGTCACATGCTGAATTTTTAACTGGTAATCTTTCAATGATTATCTTTAGATTCGATTCTTCCCATGGAGGAGGCTGCTGAAAGTGTTGATATGGTCTATCTTCCCCTTTGTTTTTAATGGTCCATTTCAGGTTCACTTTCTCTAGAATCTTGACCAGTTTATCCATCCATGAGTTTGTTCTATATTGAAGGTTTTTCTGAAAGGATCTCTGTATGCTGTCTTTAATTGACAGTCTGGTGGTTGTTCTAATAAGTTTGCTGTTAAGGTGGCTATCCTTTGTTTCATCCTGTTTTCTAATGCTGGTAAATTGGTTTCCATTCTAAGGTTCTTTCTACACGTCCATATAGGTGTTCCCAGCATTGTTCTCAGAGCATCATTTGCAGGGGCAGCATAGTCAGTGAGTGACATGACTGTTTGAACGTAGTACATTTTGAGTACTGGTAGAGATGCATCCTCTCTAAGACTGGTCAGGGAGCGCAAAGCTGAGATTCTGGCTTTACAGCGTTGCCGAAGATATTCAATTTCTTGAGTGAATTTCAACTGGCTGTCTATTATGACTCCTAGGTATTGAAAAGAGGTAACCAACTCAATTTCATGGCCTTATATTGCAAGTCTGATGTCTTGAGTTCGCATTTTAACGGCCTTAGCTTTTGTTTTATTGTTGTTTATTTTCACTGCTATGCGTTCCGCTTCCCTGCTGAAAATATCTAGGCATTTTTGTGCATGGTTCCTTGCGCCTTTGCCATTGATGATGACCACAAAGTCGTCTGCATAGTTAAGAAGTTTGGCTTTTAGTAGCCTTAGATTATGGGCTTCTTTTCCTATATGTTGAATTTCTGTGAGGGTAGCTTGAGCTTCATGAATTGTTCCATGAGACAGTTGAAGAGGAAGGAGCTTCTTGAGGTTATCTTGAAATGATTTCGGGGCTTTTTAGTGTCCCCGAGGCCCGGTCCTCGACCAGGCCTCCACCCCCAGGAAGCAGCCCCTGACACCCAGGTACCTATTTTGCTGCTAGGTAACAGGGGCATAGGGTGAAAGAAACTCTGCCCATTGTTTCTCGCCGGCGCCTGGGATCGAACCCAGGACCACAGGATCACAAGCCCAGCGTGCTGTCCGCTCGGCCGACCGGCTCCTTATCACTGAATACTAGCTTAGTATTCCTCCCTGCAGAGTTTCATTTTCCAGCCTCTTTGAAGTCGATGTTTTTCCTTGGAATTTGACTTTAACTTCTCGGTTAAGCAAGCTTCCTTTGGCAAAGGCAAGAGCGTGTCCTTTGATTTCCTTATTCACAAGGTAGCACAGTGTAGCTGGAGCACTGGCTAACTCGAAGGCTTTTTCAATGTGTAGAAAAATAAGGATTCCAGGTTTGTTGTTGATTTGATCCAGGAGGGAGATAAGCAATTCTGTGGTTCCATTACCTTTTCTGTAAGCAAACATATTTTGGTGTAGTGGATTGGTTTTCCATTCAATTCGATTAAGGGCCATTCTTTTTGCAGTTTTGGCCAGACAGCTTGTTAATGAGATGGGTCTTGGATTTCCTGGGTCTTTAGGTTTTGGAATGGGAACTATAATTGCACTGTTTAAAGAGAGTGGTTGAGTTCTTGTCACCCATACTCTGTTGATGAGATTCAAGAAGGCTTCTTCACCCTTTTCTCCTAGCTGGGCTAGTATATTGTAATTGATTTTGTCTTCGCCTGGAGCTGTATTTTTAGTTTTCTTGTAGCACTTCTGAGTTCTTTAAGATTTAAAGGTTGGTCTAGTTCGTCAGGTAAGGTTAAGGCATCATCTATTTTTTCCATCTTGCTGCTTGAGGTCTTTGTTGGTGAGTCAGAGTTGCTTGAGGAAGTTGAGTGGAACTGGCTCTTGAAGCAAATAGATTTGCTAACCTTTCTGCTTCTTGCTCTGGATGAACATGGTGAGGCGGAGCAGGAGGCGATTTTCCTTTGGCCTTGTTGATCTGCCTCCAGATGTCGCCCAAGGATGTATGCTGATTTAGTTTGGCACACCACTCAAGCCATTTTTCTTCTCTGATTTTTGCTGTTTCTTTGTGCACATGATCTTGGACAGCTCTGAGAAGTCCTAGATTAGCTTAGGTTCTATCTCTTCTGAAATTCTTTCGTGCACGATTTAGTCTGTTATTTAGCTTTTTGATCCTATCACAGTAATACCAATGGTTCTTATGTTGTTGGGTAATTGTTTTCCTCTTGGGGATAGCGTGATTTGCTGCTCTATGTATTGTATTTACTATTTTTCCCCATTTCTTCGGTGTTGTCAGGAGGAGTGTAGTTTTGATGCAAAGTTTAGAGAGCTTCCTGAAAACTTCGTCCAATCTGCTTTGATAAAGTCCCATCCGGGCTCGGGAGCTGGAGATCTAGGAGGTAGTGCTCTATTAATAACTGTTCTTGTAGCAAAGTGGTTACTGGTCAGAACATGATCAACTGACCAATGACACAACTCATAAAAACAAGTGGAACAAACGTGAGATCCAACTTTGCCCTTTGTGTGGGTTGGTTCCGTCGAATTAAGCAGATTGATTTCCGGCACTTCATAAGAACATAAGAACATAAGAACAAAGGTAACTGCAGAAGGCCTATTGGCCCATACGAGGCAGCTCCTATTCTATAACCACCCAATCCCACTCATATACTTGTCCAACCCGTGCTTGAAACAATCGAGGGACCCCACCTCCACAATGTTACGCGGCAATTGGTTCCACAAATCAACAACCCTGTTACTGAACCAGTATTTACCCAAGTCTTTCCTAAATCTAAACTTATCCAATTTATATCCATTGTTTCGTGTTCTGTCCTGTGTTGATACTTTTAATACCCTATTAATATCCCCCCGGTTATGTCCATTCATCCACTTGTAAACCTCTATCATGTCACCCCTAACTCTTCGCCTTTCCAGTGAATGCAACTTAAGCTTTGTTAATCTTTCTTCATATGAAAGATTTCTAATTTGGGGAATTAACTTAGTCATCCTACGCTGGACACGTTCAAGTGAATTTATATCCATTCTATAATATGGCGACCAAAACTGAACTGCATAATCTAAATGGGGCCTAACTAGAGCAAGATATAGCTTGAGAACCACACCAGGTGTCTTGTTACTAACGCTGCGATTAATAAATCCAAGTGTCCGATTTGCCTTATTACGAACATTTATGCATTGATCCTTTTGTTTTAAATTCTTACTAATCATAACTCCCAGATCCCTTTCGCAATCCGACTTCGCAATCACAACACCATCTAGCTCGTATCTTGTAACTCTATCATCATTACCTAACCTCAGAACTTTACATTTATCAGCATTAAACTGCATCTGCCAATCCTTTGACCATTTCAAAACCCTATCTAGATCAACTTGAAGTGATAGTGAGTCCTCCTCCGAATTAATTTCCCTACCGATTTTCGTATCATCGGCAAATTTGCAAATGTTGCTACTCAAACCTGAATCTAAATCATTTATATATATTATAAACAACAGAGGTCCCAGGACAGAGCCTTGAGGCACTCCACTTACAACATTTTCCCACTCTGACTTGATTCCATTTATACTAACTCTCTGTTTCCTTTGGTATAGCCATGCCCTAATCCAGCTTAATATAGCACCCCCAATACCATGAGACTCTATTTTTTTAATCAGTCTTTCATGTGGCACTGTATCAAAAGCTTTGCTAAAGTCAAGGTATACAACATCGCAATCCTTACCACTATCAACTGCCTCAACAATGCTAGAATAAAAAGATAACAAATTTGTTAAACATGAACGGCCATTTATAAAACCATGTTGCGACTCAATTATTAATTTATGTTTTTCAAGATGAAGACGAATTTTATTTGCTATTATAGATTCGAGTAACTTTCCCACAATAGACGTTAGGCTAATTGGTCGATAGTTAGACGCAAGTGATCTATCTCCTTTTTTAAAAACTGGTATCACATTAGCAACTTTCCAAAACTCTGGCACTCTGCCTGACTCTATTGATTTATTAAATATGGTTGACAGTGGGTCACAAAGCTCCTCTTTGCATTCTTTAAGCACCCTGGCAAACACTTCATCCGGCCCTGGGGATTTGTTTGGTTTGAGTTTTACTATTTGTTTAAGAACATCCTCCCTGGTAACTGCTAAACTCGTCAACCTGTCCTCGTCCCCACCCACATAGACTTGTTCGGCTGAAGGCATATTGTTAAGTTCCTCTTTAGTAAATACAGATACAAAATATTTATTAAAAATACTACTCATCTCTTCATCACTATCTGTTATTTGACCTGTCTCAGTTTTTAATGGACCTATCCTTTCCCTAGTCTTAGTACGATATAACTGAAAAAACCCTTTAGGATTTGTCTTTGCTTGCCCTGCTATGCGGACTTCATAGTTTCTTTTTGCTTTCCTTATCTCTTTTTTAACATTTCTAACCAGTTGTACGAATTCCTGTTCTAAAGTGACCTCCCCATTTTTAATCCTTTTGTACCAAGCTCTCTTTTTACCTATAAGGTTCTTCAAATTCTTTGTTATCCACTTTGGGTCATTAGTATTCGATCTATTCAATTTGTATGGTATACTACGTTCCTGTGCTATGTTTAGAATATTCTTAAATAAGTTATATATTGAATCCACATCGAAATCCCCATTTAAGTCACCTATCGCTGGGTTCATGTCTCGCTCCAAGACCGGCCCACACCCCATACCCAAGACTTTCCAATCAATTTGACCCAAAAAATTTCTTAGGCTATTAAAATCAGCTTTTCGAAAATCTGGCACTTTAACAGAATTTTCTCCTACTGGTCTATTCCATTCTATGCTAAATCTGATTTCTTTGTGATCACTGCTCCCTAGCTCACTCCCTATTTCGATGTCATTAATTTGCGTTTCCCTGTTTGTTAACACTAAATCTAAAATATTATTTTCCCGTGTTGGTTCCTTAATGTGTTGCGTAAGAAAGCAATCGTCAATTAATTCTAGAAAATCTTCTGCTTCACTATTCCCTGTTTTGTTCAACCAGTTTATTCCGCTAAAATTAAAGTCACCCATGACATAAATACTGTTAGATCTAGATGCTCTAGATATTTCATCCCATAGATGCTTTGCTTCCATTCTGTCTAAATTTGGTGGCCTATATATTACTCCTATTATAATATTATTAGCTTTTTCGTTTAATTCAATCCAAATAGTTTCTGTGTGTGGCTCTGTTTTGATTCCCTCTTTGAGACTACATTTCAAATTGTCCCTAACATATATGGCTACTCCACCTCCTCGTCTAATATATCTATCTGTGTGAAATAGTTTAAATCCATATATTTGATATTCAGCTAATAGTTCTCTATTTTCTACATTCATCCACGTTTCGGTAAGTGCAATAATATCTATTTTTTCTGTGCAGACAAGAGCACTTAATTCGTTAATTTTATTTCTTAGACTTCTACTGTTAGTGTAATATACCCTAAGTGAATTGTTATTTTGCGGACCTTCTCTTTCCCTGATCGTTTTGCCAATTCCTTTCTCCCACAAACACATACTTTTATTACCTCCTTCCTCCAAATCAATTCCCATACCTCTATCTACTAACAGTTTAAACCCAAACAAACACCTCTAACCACTTCTTCTAACGAGTTCGCAACAGCAACAACCCCAGCTCTCGATAGATGCACCCCATCACGAGCATACATTTCATTTCTTCCATAGAAGTGTTCCCAGTTGTCTATGAAAGATATTGCATTTGATTTGCAATATCTTTCCAGCCGGCAATTGACACCAAGTGCCCTCGATATCCATTCATTTCCCACTCCCTTTCTTGGAAGAATGCCACATATGATCGGGATTCCTCCCTTGCTCCTAACTAACTCTATGGCTGTTTTATACCTCTGAATCAGTTCCTCACTCCTAACTCGACCAACATCATTTCCTCCCACGCTAATGCAAATAATGGGATTGTTCCCATTACCAGCCATAATATCATTCATGTTGTTTATAATATCACCAATGCCAGCTCCGGGATAGCAAACCCTTAACCTGTTCCCCCTATCTCTAGCACAAAACGTTCTATCCAAATACCTTATCTGGGAATCTCCCACAACTAATGTTTGCTTAGGTACTTCCTTTACTTTCTGAGGGGCCTGCGCTTCCTTTCTCTTCGTTGCTTTCCCTTTTGCGCGATCCACAGTCTCTCCACAGCACTCGTCCTCCAAAACGTCAAATGAATTAGAAGTTGCTATGGCGTTTGAAGGCGGCTTTATCAAAGTCTTCTTAAGGCCCCTGTCTTTCACAACTCTCCAAGACGAGGTCCCTTTACTGCTGGTCTCCTCCTTCGTTACTTCTCGTTGTTTTTTGAGCTGACGCACCTCCTCCCGCAGAGAGTCCAACTCTGTCCTCAGGGCTCCCACTAGAGTCACCAGGTCCTTAACTACAACTTCCATATTGCTATGATAATAATTCATCCAAAAGGTGTTCAATATGTCTTCCGCTGGCGTAGATACAGTGCCACATGAAAGACTGATTAAAAAGTTAGAGTGTCATGGTATTGGGGGTGCTATATTAAGCTGGATTAGGGCATGGCTATACCAAAGGAAACAGAGAGTTAGTATAAATGGAGTCAAGTCAGAGTGGGAAAATGTTGTAAGTGGGGTGCCTCAGGGCTCTGTCCTGGGACCTCTGTTGTTTATAATATATATAAATGATTTAGATTCAGGTTTGAGTAGCAACATTTGCAAATTTGCCGATGATACGAAAATCGGTAAGGAAATTAATTCGGAGGAGGACTCACTATCACTTCAAGTTGATCTAGATAGGGTTCTGAGGTTAGGTAATAATGATAGGGTTAAAAGATACGAGCTAGATGGTGTTGAGATTGCGAAAGGAATCTGGGAGTTATGATTAGTAAGAATTTAAAACAAAAGGATCAATGCATAAATGTTCGTAATAAGGCAAATCGGACACTTGGATTTATTAATCGCAGCGTTAGTAACAAGACACTTGGTGTGGTTCTCAAGCTATATCTTGCTCTAGTTAGGCCCCATTTAGATTATGCAGTTCAGTTTTGGTCGCCATATTATAGAATGGATATAAATTCACTTGAACGTGTCCAACGTAGGATGACTAAGTTAATTCCCCAAATTAGAAATCTTTCATATGAAGAAAGATTAACAAAGCTTAAGTTGCATTCACTGTAAAGGCGAAGAGTTAGGGGTGACATGATAGAGGTTTACAAGTGGGTGAATGGACATAACAAAGGGGATATTAATAGGGTATTAAATGTATCAACACAAGACAGAACACGAAACAATGGGTATAAATTGGATAAGTTTAGATTTAGGAAAGACTTGGGTAAATACTGGTTCAGTAACAGGGTTGTTGATTTGTGGAACCAATTGCCGCGTAACATTGTGGAGGTGGGGTCCCTCGATTGTTTCAAGCATGGGTTGGACATGTATATGAGTGGGATTGGGTGGTTATAAATAGGAGCTGCCTCGTATGGGCCAACAGGCCTTCTGCAGTTGCCTTTGTTTTTATGTTCTTATGTCGGTTCTTTGTGAATCAAGTAGTAATTCACTATGTGCGTTGAAGTCGCCAGAGATGATAGTAGGTGTAGTGACTGCTATTTCAAAGATTGCTGAGAGATCCATGTCGTGTTCTCCATGGCACTTGTATACATTGAAGATGGACAGCATTGAGTTCCTCATAGTGAGATTAACACCCATAATTTCGTCATTCTCGCCACAGTTGGGTAGGTCTGTGATTGCCGTAGCATTGATATGATTTCCTAATAGAATTGAAATGTCTTTGGTGCCACCTTGTGCCATATGGCAGTGGAAACCTTGATATCCTGGGATATTGATATTTCTTTCAGTCCTGGTGAGTGTTTCTTGAAGTAGAACAATATCAATGCTGTCCTTGAGAAGCACTGCTCTGAGTGTTTCGGCTTTGTTTTTGAATCCTTGAATATTCCATTGTATAATTTTGAGATTGTCCATTATTCCGTTATAGTGGAATCATTGAGTCTCCGGTAGTTTTTACAGTGCTGATTTTCCCCGACCGTTTGTGTCTTCTTGGTTGGAGTGGAGACTTTTTTCTTGGTGGGTGAGGAGACTCTTGGTTGGGTTGAAGCGTCTTTGCTGCATCCCGCTACTGGGGCATTTGATGATGTAGGGATCATCATTTCTGCTTGGGAGGCCTTGGAGGCAATAGCAGGTACATTCGTTTTGCTGCCCTGATCTATTCTGTTGCTGTTGCCTTCTGGAGTAGTGCTTATTTGTTTCCTCCAGTTATTGGAGGCCCCTGTTCTTGCTCAAACTAGAAGAATTTTGTGCGTTAGACTATTGCTGATCTTCATTTATTCGGACTTGCTGAGGAGTGTACCACTATCTTTGTACCGAGGGTCTGGTCGATTGTGGTCTAGAAGTTGTGACTTTGGGTTGCTGGGTTGATCCGAAAGCTACTATTCTTTTTACCCTTTCTGGACATCGTTTGTTCCAGGCGTGATGTGTATCCCCGCAGTTTGGGCATTTTGCTTTCGTTTGTTGGCCATCTTTATGCAGATTCTTGCATATGTCGGTGTTGTGGAGCTCGCTGCATACTCCACATCGTTCCGGGCCGAAGCGTTGACATCTGTAACAGATCATGGGTTCTGGATTGTGCAACCTTAGGCTGAATTGACCATAGATAAGAACATAAGAACATAAGAACAAAGGTAACTGCAGAAGGCCTATTGGCCCATACGAGGCAGCTCCTATTCTATAACCACCCAATCCCACTCATATACTTGTCCAACCCGTTCTTGAAACAATCGAGGGACCCCACCTCCACAATGTTACGCGGCAATTGGTTCCACAAATCAACAACCCTGTTACTGAACCAGTATTTACCCAAGTCTTTCCTAAATCTAAACTTATCCAATTTATACCCATTGTTTCGTGTTCTGTCCTGTGTTGATACTTTTAATACCCTATTAATATCCCCCCGGTTATGTCCATTCATCCACTTGTAAACCTCTATCATGTCACCCCTAACTCTTCGCCTTTCCAGTGAATGCAACTTAAGCTTTGTTAATCTTTCTTCATATGAAAGATTTCTAATTTGGGGAATTAACTTAGTCATCCTACGCTGGACACGTTCAAGTGAATTTATATCCATTCTATAATATGGCGACCAAAACTGAACTGCATAATCTAAATGGGGCCTAACTAGAGCAAGATATAGCTTGAGAACCACACCAGGTGTCTTGTTACTAACGCTGCGATTAATAAATCCAAGTGTCCGATTTGCCTTATTACGAAGATTTATGCATTGATCCTTTTGTTTTAAATTCTTACTAATCATAACTCCCAGATCCCTTTCGCAATCCGCCTTCGCAATCACAACACCATCTAGCTCGTATCTTGTAACTCTATCATCATTACCTAACCTCAGAACTTTACATTTATCAGCATTAAACTGCATCTGCCAATCCTTTGACCATTTCAAAACCCTATCTAGATCAACTTGAAGTGATAGTGAGTCCTCCTCCGAATTAATTTCCCTACCGATTTTCGTATCATCGGCAAATTTGCAAATGTTGCTACTCAAACCTGAATCTAAATCATTTATATATATTATAAACAACAGAGGTCCCAGGACAGAGCCTTGAGGCACTCCACTTACAACATTTTCCCACTCTGACTTGATTCCATTTATACTAACTCTCTGTTTCCTTTGGTATAGCCATGCCCTAATCCAGCTTAATATAGCACCCCCAATACCATGAGACTCTATCTTTTTAATCAGTCTTTCATGTGGCACTGTATCAAAAGCTTTGCTAAAGTCAAGGTATACAACATCGCAATCCTTACCACTATCAACTGCCTCAACAATGCTAGAATAAAAAGATAACAAATTTGTTAAACATGAACGGCCATTTATAAAACCATGTTGCGACTCAATTATTAATTTATGTTTTTCAAGATGAAGACGAATTTTATTTGCTATTATAGATTCGAGTAACTTTACATAAGAACATACATAAGAACAAAGGCAACTGCAGAAGGCCTATTGGCCCATACGAGGCAGCTCCTATTCTATAACCACCCAATCCCACTCATATACTTGTCCAACCCGTGCTTGAAACAATCGAGGGACCCCACCTCCACAATGTTACGCGGCAATTGGTTCCACAAATCAACAACCCTGTTACTGAACCAGTATTTACCCAAGTCTTTCCTAAATCTAAACTTATCCAATTTATACCCATTGTTTCGTGTTCTGTCCTGTGTTGATACTTTTAATACCCTATTAATATCCCCCCGGTTATGTCCATTCATCCACTTGTAAACCTCTATCATGTCACCCCTAACTCTTCGCCTTTCCAGTGAATGCAACTTAAGCTTTGTTAATCTTTCTTCATATGAAAGATTTCTAATTTGGGGAATTAACTTAGTCATCCTACGCTGGACACGTTCAAGTGAATTTATATCCATTCTATAATATGGCGACCAAAACTGAACTGCATAATCTAAATAGGGCCTAACTAGAGCAAGATATAGCTTGAGAACCACACCAGGTGTCTTGTTACTAACGCTGCGATTAATAAATCCAAGTGTCCGATTTGCCTTATTACGAACATTTATGCATTGATCCTTTTGTTTTAAATTCTTACTAATCATAACTCCCAGATCCCTTTCGCAATCCGACTTCGCAATCACAACACCATCTAGCTCGTATCTTGTAACTCTATCATCATTACCTAACCTCAGAACTTTACATTTATCAGCATTAAACTGCATCTGCCAATCCTTTGACCATTTCAAAACCCTATCTAGATCAACTTGAAGTGATAGTGAGTCCTCCGAATTAATTTCCCTACCGATTTTCGTATCATCGGCAAATTTGCAAATGTTGCTACTCAAACCTGAATCTAAATCATTTATATATATTATAAACAACAGAGGTCCCAGGACAGAGCCTTGAGGCACTCCACTTACAACATTTTCCCACTCTGACTTGATTCCATTTATACTAACTCTCTGTTTCCTTTGGTATAGCCATGCCCTAATCCAGCTTAATATAGCACCCCCAATACCATGAGACTCTATTTTTTTAATCAGTCTTTCATGTGGCACTGTATCAAAAGCTTTGCTAAAGTCAAGGTATACAACATCGCAATCCTTACCACAATAGACGTCAGGCTAATTGGTCGATAGTTAGACGCAAGTGATCTATCTCCTTTCTTAAAAACTGGTATCACATTAGCAACTTTCCAAAACTCTGGCACTCTGCCTGACTCTATTGATTTATTAAATATGGTTGACAGTGGGTCACAAAGCTCCTCTTTGCATTCTTTAAGCACCCTGGCAAACACTTCATCCGGCCCTGGGGATTTGTTTGGTTTGAGTTTTACTATTTGTTTAAGAACATCCTCCCTGGTAACTGCTAAACTCGTCAACCTGTCCTCGTCCCCACCCACATAGACTTGTTCGGCTGAAGGCATATTGTTAAGTTCCTCTTTAGTAAATACAGAGCATATTGTTAAGTTCCTCTTTAGTAAATACAGATGTTGTATTTGTGTTGATGTGAAGTCCCAACGCTCAGTGTTGATGTGAAGTCCTTTTATTGTTACGAGGACCTGTCTTGTTTCTACATTGTTGTGCTTACATCTTTCCGCCGTTGTGACATTTAAGCGTCTGTTTGCATGAACTTCAACCGGAAAATGTTGCACTATCATTTTGGTGATTTTTCTGGTTTCAATTCAACTAGATCTTCTGTATTCCTGAGGTTTGTGATTATATCCGGATTAGCTGTGGATATGTTATATCTGCCTCTAATGTCAGGTTCGGCTCTAAGATCTGATCCTGGATTATCTTTTCCAGTGCGGCAATGTAAGCATAAGTGGGACCATCTACTGTTTTTTTGGTTTTGAAGATGGTCCTTGGGATTGGTTTGGGTGCTGCTCTTGAGTTCTGGTACGCTTCTAAATTAGTTTCTTTGGGCGTTTCTTCGGTTCTTCTTCGTTTGTTTGCCTTTCCGTTTCCTACAATTTGTCATGGTGGTTCGTTGAGGGCTGGGTCATCTTCAGCAATTTTTCTTGCCCTTGCTACTAGATCACTGCGTCTTTCTACGGTTAATAATTTCAGAAGGATGGTTAGGAAAGTCATATCCTGAGGGGTCATGGTTGCACTGTACTAAAAGAGTAACTGAGGGAGTGACTGTAACTGTGTACTGCTACACTCAGTGACTTCTGTGTCTGTTGAAATTGATCAGCTCTAAAAGTTCGATCATACAAAGTTGCTGAACATAGATAATTAGGAACACTTCTCTTGCAGATGAAATGTATGCTCGGAATGAGGTGCATCTATCGAAGGCTGGGGTAGTTGTTGTTGCGAACTCTTTGGAGAAAATAATTGGAGGCGTTTGGTTGGGTATAAACTGTTAGCAGACAGTGGTATGGGAATTGATATGGAGGAAAGAGGTAATAAAAGTATGTGTTTGTGGGAGAAAAAAATTGGCAAAATGATCAGCGAAAGAGTAGGGCCTTCAAAACAACAATACACTTAGGGTATATTACACTAACAGTAGAAGTCAAAGAAACAAAATAAACGAATTATATACTCTTGTCTGTACAGAAAAAAATCGATATTATTGCACTTAACAAAACCTTGATGAATGTAGAAAATAGAGAACTATTAGCTGAATATAAAAAAAATGAATTTAAACTATTTCACACAGATAGATATATTAGACGAGGAGAGGGAGTAGCCATATATGTCAGGGACAATTTGAAATGTAGTCTCAAAGAGGGAATCAAAACTGAGCCACACACAGAAACTATTTGGATAGAATTAAACGAAAAAGCAATTAATCCTATAATAGGAGTTATATACAGCCACCAAATTTAGACAGAATGGAAGCAAAGCATCTATGGGATGATATATCTAGAGCATCTAGGTCTAAAAGTATTTGTCATGGGTGACTTATTTTAGGGGAATAAACCGGATTAACAGAACATGGAATAACGAAGCAGAAGATTTTATAAAATTAATTGACGATTGCTTTCTTATGCAACATATTAACTAACCAACGCAGGAAAATAATATTTTAGATTTAGTGTTAACAAACAGGGAAACACATATTAATGACATAGCAATCGGGAGTGAACTACGGAACAGTGATCACAAAGAAATTAGATTTAGCATTGAGTGAAATAGATCTACAGGAGAAAATTCTGTTAAAGTGAAAATTTGTTTGGGTTTAAACTGTTAGTAGATAGTGGTATGGGAATTGATAGAGATGAAGGAGGTAATAAAAGTAGGTGTTTGTTGGAGAAAAAAATTGGCAAAATGATCAGGGAAAGAGAAGGGTCTCAAAATAACAATTCACTTAGGGTATATTACACTAACAGTAGAAGTCTACGAAACAAAATAAACGAGTTAAATGCTCTTGTCTGTACAGACAAAATTGATATTATTGCACTTACCGAAACATGGATGAATGTAGAAAATAGAGAACTATTAGCTGAATATCAAATAAATGGATTTAAACTATTTCACACAGATATATATATTAGACGAGAAGGGGAAGTAGTTATATATGTTAGGGACAATTTGAAATGTAGTCTCAAAGAGGGAATCAAAACTGAGCCACACACAGAAACTATTTGGATAGAATTAAACGAAAAATCAAATAATATTATAATAGGAGTTATATATAGGCCACAGAATTTAGACAGAATGGAAGCAAATCATCTACGGGATGAAATATCTAGAGCATCTAGATCTAACAGTATTTATGTCATGGGTGACTTTAATTTTAGTGTAATAAACTGGGTGAACAAAACAGGGAATAATGAAGCAGAAGATTTTCTAGAATTAATTGATGACTGCATTCTTACGCAACATATTAAGGAACCAACGCTGGGAAATAATATTTTAGACTTTAGTGTTAACTAACAGGGAAACACAAATTAAAAACATGGAAATAGGGAGTGAGCTAGGGAACAGTGATCATAAAGAAATCAGATCTAGCATAGAATGGAATAGATCTGTAGGAGAAAATTCTGTTAAAGTGCCTGATTATCGAAAAGCTGATTTCAATAGCCTAAGAATTTTTTTGGGTCAACTAGATTGGAATGTCTTGAGGATAGGGTGTGAGCTAGACGTGAACCCAGCGACAGGTGACGGAAAAGAGGATTTCGATGTGGGTTCAAAATATAACCTATTTAAAAATATTCTAAGCAAAGCCCAGGAACGTAGTATACCATATATATTGAATAGATCGCATACTAATAATCCAAAGTGGATAACAAAGGATCTGAAGAACCTTATAGGTAAAAAAGAGAGAGTGGAACAAAAGGATTAAGAATGGGGAAGTTAGTTTAGAACAGGAATTCTTACTACTGGTTAGAAATGTTAAAAAAGAGATAAGGAAAGTAAAAAGATACTACGAAGTTCGCATAGCAGGGCAAGCGAAGACAAATCCTAAAGGTTTTTTTTCAGTTATATCGAACTAAGACTAGGGAAAGGATAGGTCCATTAAAAACTGAGACAGGTCAAATAACGGATAATGACGAGGAGATGAGCAGTATTTTTAATAAATATTTTATATCTGTATTTACTAAAGAGGAATTTAACAATATGCCTTCAGCCAAACAAATATATGTGGGGTGGGTATGAGGTCAGGTTGACTAGTTTAGCAGTTACCAGGGAGGATGTAATTAAACAAATAGTAAAACTAAAACCAAACAAATCCCCAGGGCCGGATGAATTGTTTGCCAAGGTGTGCTTAAAGAATGCAAAGAGGAGCTTTCCGAGCCACTGTCTACCATATTTAATAAATCAATAGAGTTAGGTAGAGTGCCAAAGTTATGGAAGGTAGCTAATGTGGTACCAATTTTTAAGAAAGGAGATAGATCACTTGCGTCAAACTATCGGCCAACAATTCGTATTCATCTTGAAAAACATAAATTAATAATTGAGTCGCAACATGGTTTTACAAATGGCCGTTCATGTTTAACAAATTTGCCATCTTTTTATTTCAGCATAGTTGAGGCAGTTGATAGTGGTAAGGATTGCGATGTTGTGTACCTTCACTTTAGCAAAGCTATTGATACAGTGCCACATGAAAGACTGATTAAAAAAAATAGAGGCTTATGATATTGGGGGTGCTATATTAAGTTGGATGAATATTCCAAAGAAAACAGAGAGTTAGTATATATGGGGTTAAGTCAGAGTGGGATAATGTTGTTAGTGGAGTGCCTCAAGGCTCTGTCTTGGGACCTCTGTTGTTTATAATATATATGAATGATTTAGATTCAGGTTTGAGTAGCAACATCATCAAATTTGCAGATGATACAAAAATCGGTAGGGAAATTAACATGGAAGATTCACTATCACTTCAAGTTGATCTAAATAAGGTTTTGAAATGGTCAAAAGATTGGCAGATGCAGTTTAATGCTGATAAATGTAATGTTCTGAGGCTAGGTAATGATGAAAGTTACAAGATACGAGATAGATGGTGTTGAGATTGTGAAAGGGATCTGGGAGTTTTGAATAATAAGAATTTAAAACAAAAGGATCAATCAATGCATGAATGTTCGTAATAAGGCAAATAGGACACTGGGATTTATTAATCGAAGCGTTAGTAACAAGACACGTGGTGTGGTTCTTCAGCTATACCTTGCTCTGGTTAGGCCCCATTTAGATTATGCAGTTCACTTTTGGTCGCCGTACTATAGAATTGATATAAATTCACTTAAACGTGTTCAGCGTAGGATGACAAATTTAATTCCCCAAATTAGAAGTCTTTCATATGAAGAAAGATTAATAAAGCTTAAATCTCACATGGTTGATAGTGGTATGGATTGTGATGTGTACCTTGACTTTAGCAAAGCTTTTGATACAGTGCCACATGAAAGACTAATTAAAAAAATAGAAGCTCATGGTATTGGGGGTGCTATATTAACTTGGATTAGGGCATGGCTATTCCAAAGGAAACAGAGAGTTAGTATAAATGGGGTTGAGTTAGAGTGGGATAATGTTGTTAGTGGAGTACCTCAGGGCTCTGTCCTGTTACCTCTGTTGTTTATAATATATATAAATGATTTAGATTCAGGTTTGAGTAGCAACATTTGCAAATTTGCCGATGATACGAAAATCGGTAGGGAAATTAATTCGGAGGAGGACTCACTATCACTTCAAGTTGATCTAGATAGGGTTTTGAAATGGTCAAAGGATTGGCAAATGCAGTTTAATGATGATGAATGTAAAGTTCTGAGGCTAGGTAATGATGATAGAGTTACAGTATTACCATTTCGCCAGGGAAAGTCTTAAGTGGACCAAGAAAATAACATTTTATTTCCTGCATATGGGTTTGCAGAATGCATTTGCATTGTACAAGGCCAACACCAATGACCGCAAGAAACTAACACTGCTCCAGTTTCACGAGGTGGCTATTTGGGCCTTATTGAAATGGGACAATAAAGAGTGGCCTGCAACAACATCTCCACATTTGGTTCATACTCCAGACATCAATGATGACACTGGTCCTGTCTCTGCTGCTGACCCGTCAACACCTGGCCCGTCGGGTGTGAGGCGCCCAGTGGCTCTGGTCAGCCACTACGCCGTCACGAAATGGGTGAACTGCCTCAGACGTCGACTACGTCACTGCACAGACTTCACTTCCTCTTGCACAGTACCTGTCCTGGAGCACTTGTTGCTCAATAACCGTCGATTCCCTCGCTGGTTCAACACATGAACTAGGGAAGACCTCACAGAGTACTGGCAGACTTCAGGTGACGCGTAAATCCACGGGAGCGGGAAACAACTGTCAAACTGACAGGACCAATCGTCGCACGTCCAACCTCCTTGACGTGTCGTGTCTGACTGATGGCGCCAACGTGGCGCGCTGCCCGGACCCCCTTCCTTCGTGACGTCACTTTTGCCACGGGAGGTTTTCATTGGCTCCCGGTGCCACATTGCTGTCGGTGTCCAATCCGGTGTCACTGACGTCACACCGTTTTGGCGGGGAATCAGGAGAGCCAGCGCCATCTTGGCTTCCTAAAGGGCCTAAACCACAGGCCAAAATATTACTGTTTCACAAATTTCTCGGCTCTCCGAGAACACTCCACTCTCCCACATATATCAAATTGATGCCTGCGACGTAGAGAACGCTTGGGTAAAGTGGACATGACTCTTACTGCAGGCGTGGGAGAAATATAAGGGGGGGAACACCGTCACATACCCCTCCCCTTAAAATAAGAGTCATGTCTGGTTAGTGTATACGGGATAGGGCATCTGCTACTACGTTGTCCTTCCCCTTGATGTGCTTGATTTCCAGCCGGTATTCTTGCAGTAGCAACGCCCACCTCGTCAGACGTTGGTTGGAATTCTTCATTTTATACAAAAAGGTGAGAGGGTTGTGATCTGTGTACACCAGAACAGGTCTCGCCCCTCCTCCCACGTACACATCAAAGTGCTTCAGGGCCATAACTAGCGCCAACGCCTCCTTCTCAACGGTGCTATAGGCCCGCTGGTATTTTACAAACTTCTTCGAGTAGAACGCTACTGGCCTATGTACTTCACTCCTTTCTTGAGCCAACATGGCCCATACTTCCAACGTCGCTGGCGTCTACGTATAGGATGAATCCGGCTGCGAAATCTGGGGATATTAATACCGGGGCCTCCGTCAACAATTTCTTGGTCTTTTCAAAAGACTTTTGGCAGGCCTCTCCCCATCTCCATCGTACATTCTTGGAGAGTAGCTCGGTTAGGGGATGCGCTACCGTGGAGAAATTCCTGCAGAACCCACGATAGTACCCTATCATCCCGAGGTACCTTAGCAACTCCTTGCGCGTTCTGGGCACGGGGTATTCCTTGAAGGCTGATACTTTGTTATCAACAGGAGTGACTTCACCTTGGCCGATGACAAACCCAAGGTACTCTAAGTGAGCTTTCCCAAACTCACTCTTTGCCAAATTTACAGTCAAGTTAGCCTCCTCTAGCCTTCTGAACAGTTCCCCAAGTCTCTCCAGATACGTCTTCCAATCGTCGGCGTACACGACGATGTCATCGATGTAAACTGTGCAGCCTGCGGCACCCCTTAACAACTCGTTCATCATTCGCTGGAAGCAGCTGCCGCTGTTTTTCATACCAAAGGGCAGCACCTTGTACTGGTACAGCCCGTCAGGAGTTGCGAAAGCTGATATCTTCCTGGCCTCAGGAGTCAGAGAGATCTGGTAGTACCCCTTGAGTAGATCGACCTTGGATACGTACCGTGCACTGCCCACCTGGTCAATGCAATCGCTCACCCTCGGCATGGGGTGAGAATCAGCCACTGTGATGGAGTTCACCCTCCTGTAATCTGTACAAAAGCGGTAGGTTCCGTCGCTTTTCCTCACCAACAAGCATGGGGAACTCCACTCACTCTTACTGGGCTCCGCAAGGTCGTTCTCAAGGAGGTACTCCACCTCCTTTCTCATCAGCTCTCGCTTCTCCGGGCTCACCCTATACGCGCTCTGCTTGACGGGCCTGGCGTCCCTCACCTCTACCTCGTGCGTTACACTCCTGTGTCGTCGGGGCACGTCGGTGAAGAGGGAGGCATTCTCTCTCAGTAGGTTCGTCAGGTCCGCTCTCTGTTGCCCTTCCAGATGTAGTAGCTTGTCCTTGATGTTTGCCAGACTCTCAGTGTTGGTGAGACGGGTGCCATCCGCCCTGGACCACTTTCCTTCCTCCTCCGGGAGCTCTTGGTCCACCTGCACACACAGAACTGTCTTCTGTTGGGGTTCTCGGGTCGCCGTCCCGTCCTGCCTGGCGGTTCCTCCTTCCACAGTGAAGAAAGGTTTCAGGCGGTCTACGTGACACACCTGCTTCTTGCGGGGTTTATCCGGCTTCCCAATTTCGTACGACACAGGACCCAACCTGGTATGGTCCCTCGAACCGCGACTCGGTGGAGCCACAATTAGAGGCAGGACACCCAACAAGAAGCTATCGCCGATCTTGTCGGGGCCTCCTACGGGTGCGTCGTGAGTATACGCCCCACAAACGCCACCTTACGAAACCGACAGTCCGTCGAGATTGGGTTCAGTGACGAAAGGGGGATTGACAATAAAAGGTTCCCCTCGCACTCGACGTCAGGTACTACAGTTCTACGGGTGCAAGAGTATGCCTCCTCAAGCACCCGGGCGTCAAAATAGAAGTCCAAGGGAAGAACCAGAACGAGCAAAAGGTCGGCAGGAAACGGCAAGCAGATAGGAGAAGAGGGGGGAGAAAAACGAAACAGAAGGAAAAGGAAAAGATGCCCAGCAGAATTGGAGAGGACGGCAGCAGGAGCACAAGGCTAGAAAAGGACAGAGGACTGTCCCAAGGAGCATCATACTCCGGCAGCCGCCCACGAAGCCTCCACACGGCGACAACGAGCTGAGCGGGGAGGGGGAAACTAAGACTTAAGACTAATTGAGATCAACAGCATGAACTGAACTGACAAATGTTGACATTTAGGACATAAGGTAAGTTACAATTCAATTTCTTTCTTTATTATGAATCTCATACCCATCCCGTGGGCTGTGGTGTAAAGGATTACAGAGGCACATAATCGGTTCAGAAGTAAGTAAGTAATTAACAAAAGAAGGCACCAAACCGGGAAGGTTATGTAGCACCATCATATGCGCAAAATAATCAGAGGGCGCTAAATATCACCAAGGATGCCAATACGAGAACAAAAACGCATAAGGCGAACGATATCAAAAGTATCCGAGTCACCAAGAATTGTATTGAGGGACAGGTGACCGCGAGGGGCGGTCGGAAAGCAAGACACACGCTCGTCCTGGAAGTCAGGACATTCAAGAAGGACATGCACGACCGTAAGAGGGACAATGCAACTAGGACAATAAGGAGCAGGGCGGCGCTCCATAAAGTGACCATGGGTTAAGCGAGTATGGCCAATACGCAACCTCGCCAGAGCTGTTTCCCACCGCCGGTTACGGTGGAAGGAGGACGGCCACGAGGAAACACAACATTTAAGAGTACGTAGCTTGTTACCAGTAACAGACAACCAAGAAGCCTGCCAACGGGTAAGGACTGAGGAATGGATAACCGGGTAAAAGTCGGAATACGGAATGCCTTTACGAGAGATGGGACAAGAGCGGACAGCTTCCTTGGCGGCAGCATCCGCACGCTCATTTAAAGACACACCAATATGGCTGGGAACCCAACAAAACTCAACCGACTTAAATTTACTGTGAACAAGAAACAGCCAATGCTGGATCTCGACAACTACTGGATGGACCGGATTAAAGGACCCGAGAGCCATGAGGGCACTACGAGAGTCAACAACAACTACAAAGGAAGACTGACAACGAGAAAGCAGGAGACGAAGAGCATAGAGAATAGCATAAAGTTCCGCTGTAAAGATGCTAGTCTCCGGAGGTAAGCGACGCATATAAGTGCGATCAGGAAAAACAACAGAGAAGCCAACACCGTCCGCCGACTTAGACCCATCGGTGAAGACAGAAACAGAGCGGAAGGGAGAAGAAAAGTGCTCAAGGAAAAGGCGTTTTAGAACCGTAGGAGGGGTAAAAGCTTTAGTGATACGGGTCAAGGAAGTACAAAACCGCGGAAGAGGGACTCTCCACGGGGGCAAAGAAGGAACAACACGAGGAGAAACATTAGAAATACGAACGGAAAGAGAATCCTGGAGGCGAGATAACCGGACAGAAAGAGGGAGGTGGTGAAGAGGAACAGGAACCGCAGGAGGGGTAAAAGTTAAAGCACGACAGAGGCGAGAGGAAGGATGTTGTAAGGACCGCGCAAGATAGCGAAGACAGTAGCGATCACGGCGGTCCTGGAGAGACAGGAAGCCAGTGTCAACATACATGCTAAGGACAGGAGTCGAACGAAAGGCACCAGAACTGAGGTGCAAAGCATCAAGACGGCGAAGAGTAGAAGGAGAAGCAGACGAGTAAGCAGGGCAACCATAATCGAGCTTAGACACGACAAGAGAGGAATGTAAAGCAAGGAGAGTGCGCCTATCTGCCCCCCAAGAAGTATGGGACAAGACCCGAAGGAGGGTAAGGGCCTTAGAGCACTCAACACGGAGGTAAGAGATATGGGGAGACCAAGACAAACGAGTATCAAGGAATAACCCCAAAAGCTTCGCGGAATCTTTGTATTCAAGGGGATGACCATAAAGTGACAAAGAGGGACGAAGAATAACCCGTTTCCGCGTAAAAGTCATGGCACAAGTCTTAGATGTAGAGAACTTGAAGCCATGATCGGTGGCCCAAGACGACACGGCATCAATTGCAAGTTGAAGCCGGCGCTGAAGGAGAGGCGGATCATCACCCTGACAGCAAAGGGTAAGATCATCGACATAGAGAGCGGAGAAGACACCAGAAGGAAGAGAGGAAAGAAGACCATTGAGGGCAACCAGAAAAAGAGTAGTGCTCAGAACACTACCCTGGGGCACACCTTCGTATTGCTGAAAAGAGGGAGAGAGAGCGGTACCAAGGCGCACCCGAAAGGAACGACGAGAGAGGAAGCTGCGGAGAAAGAGAGGGAGATGACCACGAAGGCCAAAAGAATGAAGTTGAGATAGAATATGATATCGCCTAGTGGTGTCGTAAGCCTTTTCCCAGGTCAAAAAGGACGGCAACAACGGAGGTCTTCGCAGCAAAAGCAGTACGAATATAGACCTCCAAGTTCACCAGGACATCTGTCGTGCTGCGGCACTTGCGGAAACCAAATTGAGAAGGGGAGAGGAGGTGATGGTGTTCCAGGAACCACATCAGACGAACGTTAACCATACGTCAAAGAGTTTGCAGACACAACTTGTGAGAGCAATAGGGCGAAAGTCCTTAGGGGAAGAACCCAGAGACCCCGGTTTGCGAACAGGGAGGACAACGGCATCGAGCCAGTCCTCAGGGACTGACGACGACTCCCAGATCCGATTATACAGACTCATTAAATACCGAGAAGTGCACGGAGGGAGATGGCGAAGCATCTCATAATGAATACCATCGGAGCCCGCCGCCGTAGAACCGCAGAGGGCCAGGGCAGAACGAAGTTCAGAGAGAGAGAGAGAAGGGATCATTATAGGGAAGTTGAAGACGAGTGCAGAAATCTAAAGGACGAGACTCAAGGACAGGTTTACGAAGAAGAAAAGATTGGGAAAGATGAAGACCAGAGCTAACAGAAGAAAAGTGGGAACCCAGTACGGAAGCGACCTGCAACGGGTCCGCCACAAGAGTATCATGGAGGTGAAGGACCGGTGAAACATCGGGAACGAATTTACCCGCTATCTTGCGGATACGCTTCCAGATCTGGGCCAGAGGAGTTTCAGACGTAATTGTTGAGACATAAGACGCCCAACATTCACGTTTAGCCGTACGGATGGCCCTACGGGCCACCGCACTCGCTTTCCGAAAGAAAAGAAAAGAATCGGTCGTCTGCCTACGGCAGTGCCTCTTCCAGGCTGCACGCTTACAGCGGACAGCCCGAGCACAGTCTGCATTCCACCAGGGAACGCACTTCCGTGGACCCCGAGAGGAAGAGCGAGGGATAGAGCGGAGGGCAGCGTTGAAGACAGTGTCATGAAAAAGGAGGAGAGCGCGAGAGAGAGGCAGAAGGGAGAGGTCAGAGAGAGTAGCACTGAGGGCAAATAGGGTCCAGTCCGCCTTAGCAAACTGCCACCTAGGGAAAGAGAGGGAAGGGCGAAAAGAGAAAAAGGAAACAAGGATGGGGAAATGATCACTTCCATGGAGGTCATCAAGAACCTGCCACGTGAAATCTAAGTAAAGAGAAGAAGAGCAGAGAGAAAGATCAAGACAAGAAAGGGTGCGATTCCGAGAGTCCAAATGAGTGGGCTCACCAGAATTCAGAAGAGACAGGGAAGAAGAGAGGAGAAACGGCTCAAGAAGGCGACCCCGGGTATTCGTCAGAACGTCACCCCAAAGAGAATGACGACAATTGAAGTCACCCAGCAGGAGCACAGGCTCCGGCAAGGAGTCTAGGAGGTGTTTCAAATCAGGAAGAGAAAGCGGGACACTCGGGGGGGAGATAAATGGAACAAACTGTGTACCATTTCCCCACAAAGATACAAGCAGCAGAACAATGGAGAGGCGAAGGAAAAAGTAAAGGCACAAAGGGAACATCAGCACGAATCAAAAGAGCAGAAGAATTAGAAGCCCTAGCAACGGCTGGGGGGGGGGGGGGGAGAGAAAGGAATAGCCACGAAAACGACCAGGACGAGCACCAAGCATTGGCTCCTGGAGACAGACACAAAGGGGCGAAAACCGCGAAATCAGAAGTTGGAGTTCGAGGAAATTGGCGTAATAACCTCGAACGTTCCATTGAAGAATGGACAACGACGAGAAGAGAAAGGACAAAAACAGAGAACAAGGAAGAAACAAAGGCGAAAGAGCAACAGAGCACGTTAAAGAATATCAGGGTCGGGATCAGGGTCAGCAAAGTCAGGTTTAGGGGGCATGGGTAAACTGAGCAAAAACGAAGGGAAGGAAACGGGAGAACAGATCAGAGGTGGGCGGGCGGAGTCCGGAGGAGGAGGAGGAGGAAGAGAAGGAGACAACGGAGAGGAGCAGTCAAGGACAGCAGCAGGAAGAAGATGGGTAGAAAGAGGGGAGCGCACCTCAGCAAGGGCAGCAACCGAGAGGGAAGCGGGGGCTAAAGAAACCTCCATAGCAGGAACAGGGGGCGCAACCACCGAAAGGGGAGGGGAAGGAGCGAGAGAGGCAGAAGTAGGGGCCGAGGAAGAAAGCGAAACCTTCTTACCCGCCGGGGAGGAGGAAGGAGAGGAGCCAGGTTTACGCTTCTGACGTAAAGAGACAGGTGTCCCAGCAACCACGTACTGGGCAACGGATTCTAGCGTCTCAACAGGAGAAGCTGAACGAGAGCACACATGACGGACGTTTGGAGAGCGATGGACATCAGCCCGCACCGACAGGCGGCGGGAAGAGTCAAGAGACGGAGGAGAAGGATGGGGAGGAGGAACGGAGGGAGACGAGGAAGAAGACACAGGAGACACGACAGACCGGGTAGAAAGAAGGGGAACCCCAGACAGAGGACCAGGAGGTGGATCCTTCGGGAGAGAACCTAAAGGAACAGAGGAGGGGGCAGTGGGCGTATCAGGGTCCAAGGCCCGGAAACGGTTGCGAGTCTGAGGAAGGCGGGAAGGATGAGGAGAGGAAGAGCACAACACGCGAGCTTAAGAGATATTAGCATAAGGCGGGAGCCGGCGAACCTGGCGTCTCGCCTCAGTTAAAGATAAACGCTCCCGGTGCTTCAAGTTGAGGACGGCTGCCTCAAGCTTGTAATGGACACACGCATGGGAGAAGGTAGGATGGGCCTCACCGCAGTTGAGGCAACGAACCTGGGGAGAAGTGCACTCCGACTTAGAGTGACCTTCGCCACCACACAAAGGACAGAGAGAGACAGTCCCGGAGCAGCGGAGGGCACCATGCCCAAACCTCCAGCACTTGTTACAGAGCCGAGGAGAAGGACTGTACTCCTGGACAGAGCACCTGGCACCAGCAAGAATGACAGAGGGTGGAAGGGTCCTACCATCAAAGGTAATCTTCACAACCCGGAGGGGTTGACGGCGACTACCACGAGGGGGACGAGTAAACGTGTCCACCTGGAGAATAGAATGGCCCTGGGCAGCAAGGATATGTCGAATATCGTCGTGGCAGTCGCGCAGGTCCCGAACACCGGTCGCAACATGGGGCGGGAGCAGAATAATGCCAACACTGGCATTCAACTGAGCGTTCTTCGAGACCCGAACAGGGGTCTCGCCAAGGCAGGATAAGGCAGCCAAGCGGGAAGCAGCATCCTGAGAAGGAGCAGCAACGACACGTGTACCGAGACGAGTGGGGTTGAAAGTAATGGAGGCATCCACGGAATCAACGAGATGTCGATGGAGGGAGAAATCGTCTGGAGGCGCAGAATCAAGAGGGAGGAGATCAAAATATTTGGCCCACGAAGTGGGACCAAACAAGGCTTGATAGGTAGCAGAACTGGAAGGAATCGAGCGAGGGCGGCCGTGACGAAGTCGGCGGTGAGAACCCCCAGAGAGAGAGGGGTTAAAAGGCGCAGTAATTACAACTAGAGATGGAGCCGCGCCAGGGAACGAGGTAGTCACCACTGGGGGCTTGGGGCTCGACCCAACCACAGAGGAGGGAGGGGAGCCAGGGGAAGGAGTCAGAGAGGCCAAAGGAGGAGCAAGGTCGGGGCCCAATGCAGCGGAGGCTACAGAGCCCGGTCTTCCAACACGGACTGACTCGGGGGCTTGGTCGCTCACCCCACGAGCCTGAGAAGGTAAACCAGAAACAGCCGAAACAGGGGTCATCATCATTACGAAAAGAAAAATTCATTCACGAATGTGCCCCACACCCACCATGGAGCCACAATTAGAGGCAGGACACCCAACAAGAAGCTATCGCCGATCTTGCCGGGGCCTCCTAGGGGTGCGTCGTGAGTATACGCCCCACAAACGCCACCTTAAGAAACCGACAGTCCGTCGAGATCGGGTTCAGTGACGAAAGGGGGATTGACAATAAAAGGTTCCCCTCGCTCTCGACGTCGGGTACTACAGTTCTACGGGTGCAAGAGTATGCCTCCTCAAGCACCCGGGCGTCAAAATAGAAGAAGTCCAGGGGAAGAACCAGAACAAGCAAAAGGTCGGCAGGAAACGGCAAGCAGATAGGAGAAGAGGGGGGGAGAAAAACGAAACAGAAGGAAAAGGAAAAGGTGCCCAGCAGAATTGGAGAGGACGGCAGCAGGAGCACAAGGCTAGAAAAGGACAGAGGACTGTCCCAAGGAGCATCACACTCCGGCAGCCGCCCACTAAGCCCCCACACGGCAACAACGAGCTGAGCGGGGAGGGGGAATCGGTTCAGAAACTGAACCCTCTAGTTTGTTTAGCTAAACATATAACAATCTTTTGACGCTAGTTACACAATTATTAATGTTATATATAAATGTACACATACTCATACATACATGTGCATATATATACATATATACACATAAACACACATATTCAATCACCTACACAAATACACACTTCAATAATCTTTTGTATCACAAGTGATTCAACAAGAAACTCACAACAGTCACTATACAAGGCACTTTACATCTATAGTGAGTCACAGTTACTAGTCTTGCTGCACACCCCCCCAACTGGGCGGCAGCTTTACAGTCATGTGCTCCATACCCACCCAACTGGGTGGCAGCTTTACAGTCATGTGCTCCATACCCACCCAACTGGGCGGCAGCTTTACAGTCATGTGTTCCACACCCACCCAACTGGGCGGCAGCTTTACAGTCATGTGCTCCACACCCACCCAACTGGGCGGCAGCTTTACAGTCATGTTCCACACCCACCCAACTGGGCGGCAGCTTTAAAGTCATGTGCTGCACACCCACCCAACTGGGCGGCAGCTTTACAGTCATGAGTTCCACACCCACCCAACTGGGCGGCAGCTTTACAGTCATGTGTTCCACACCCACCCAACTGGGCGGCAGCTTTACAGTCATGTGCTCCACACCCACCCAACTGGGCGGCAGCTTTAAAGTCATGTGCTGCACACCCACCCAACTGGGCGGCAGCTTTACAGTCATGTGTTCCACACCCACTCAACTGGGCGGCAGCTTTACAGTCATGTGCTCCACATCCACCCAACTGGGCAGCAGCTTTACAGTCATGTTCCACACCCACCCAACTGGGGGGCAGCTTTACAGTCATGTGTTCCACACCCACCCAACTCGGCGGCAGCTTTAAAGTCATGTGCTGCACACCCACCCAACTGGGCGGCAGCTTTACAGTCATGTGATCCACACCCACCCAACTGGGCGGCAGCTTTACAGTCATGTGCTCCACACCCACCCAACTGGGCGGCAGCTTTACAGTCATGTGCATGCATTACCTACAGTAAGCTAATTTTGGATACTTCGG
This sequence comes from Procambarus clarkii, assembly GCF_040958095.1. NCBI lineage: Eukaryota > Metazoa > Arthropoda > Malacostraca > Decapoda > Cambaridae > Procambarus > Procambarus clarkii. Next base: position 21,240,161 of record NC_091213.1, on the reverse strand, counting down.
TAAGATTTCTGGCAGCACATCTTTATGACTAAAGTACTTACACATTTCTTGTACACCATTGATGGTCTTATCTCTGAATTCTGCGATTTTTTCACATTCCAGTATATAATGACGCAAAGTATGCGAGCAGTTCCGCTGACAGAGTTTACATATAGTCAGATCTACATCAGCAGATGTTACAAACTCCCAGAGGTACTTGCAGCCGAGTCTAAACCTAGCAGTAGTAACATCTGAAAGTCTGCTAACCTTATCATATGACCCATAGACGTGCAGTACTTCCTTTGTAATAGAATGATAGATGATATAGATTGAATATTATATATATATATATATATATATATATATATATATATATATATATATATATATATATATATATATATATATATATATATATATATATATATATATATATATATATATATATATATATATATATATATATATATATGTTGTACCTAGTAGCCAGAACGCACTTCTCAGCCTACTATGCAAGGCCCGATTTTCCTAATAAGCCAAGTTTTCATGAATTAATTGTTTTTCGACTACCTAACCTACCTAACCTAACCTAACCTAACTTTTTCGGCTACCTAACCTAACCTATAAAGCTATAACTATATAAAGCTATATAGCTAACCTATATAACCTATAAAGATAGGTTAGGTTAGGTTAGGTAGGGTTGGTTAGGTTCGGTCATATATCTACGTGAATTTTAACTCCAATAAAAAAAAATTGACCTCATACATAATGAAATGGGTAGCTTTATCATTTCATAAGAAAAAAATTAGAGAAAATATATTAATTCAGGAAAACTTGGCTTATTAGGCAAATCGGGCCTTGCATAGTAGGCTGAGAAGTGCGTTCTGGCTACTAGGTACGACATATATATATATATATATATATATATATATATATATATATATATATATATATATATATATATATATATATATATATATATATGTCGTACCTAGTAGCCAGAACGTCGTATTCGGCCTAAAATGCAAGGCCCGATTTGCCTAATAAGCCAAGTTTTCCTGAAATAATATATTTTCTCTAATTTTTTTCTTACGAAATGATAAAGCTACCCATTTCATTACGTATGAGGTCAATTTTTTTTATTTGAGTTAAAATTAACGTAGATATATGACCGAACCTAACCAACCCTACCTAACCTAACCTAACCTATCTTTATAGGTTAGGTTAGGTAGCAGAAAAAGTTAGGTTAGGTTAGGTTAGGTAGGTTAGGTAGTCGAAAAACAATTAATTCATGAAAACTTGGCTTATTAGGCAAATCGGGCCTTGCATAATAGGCTGGGAAGTGCGTTCTGGCTACTAGGTACGACATATATATATATATATATATATATATATATATATATATATATATATATATATATATATATATATATATATATATTATATATATATTATATATATAGCTATATGTATCATATATAGATATATAGGTGATATAGATAGAATGATGATAGACATACATGCAAACATACATAACCACATACATACATGCTTACATACATGCTTACATACATACATACATGCATTCATACATGCATACATAAATGAGCGGTATGAGCTACGAGGAGAGGCTACGGGAATTAAACTCACTTCGCTGGAAGACAGAAGAGTTAGGGGGGGACATGATCACCACATTCAAGATTCTCAAAGGAATTGATAGGGTAGATAAAGACAAGCTATTTAACATAAGGGGCACACGCACTAGGGGACACAGGTGGAAACTGAGTGCCCAAATGAGCCACAGAGATATTAGAAAGAACTTTAGTGTCAGAGTGGTTGACAAATGGAATGCATTAGGAAGTGACGTCGTGGAGGCTGACTCCATACACAGTTTCAAGTGTAGATATGATAGAGCCCAATAGGCTCAGGAACCTGTACACCTGTTGATTGACGGTCGAGAGGCGGGACCAAAGAGCCAGAGCTCAACCCCCGCAAACACAACTAGGCGAGTACATACATACATATACTTCCAGTCAGCATATAGCTACTTCGGGACAAAATCCAATACAGTTTATATTAGTGAGACGCCACTGTGATGAGTTTATCTGAGCTGTGATAATAGGAGTTATTTACTAGCCACCAAACTTATTCAGAATAGAAGCAAAGCATCTATGGGATGAAATATCTAGGTCAAACAGTATTTGTGTCATGGGTGACTTTAATTTTAGTGGAATAAACTGAATTAACAGAACAGGGAATAACGAATCAGAAAATTTTCTAGAATTAATTGACGATTGGTTTCTTAGACAACACATTAAGGAACCAATGCGAGAAAATAATATTTTAGATATAGTGTTAACTAACCCAAATTAAAGAAAACGAAATAGGAAGTGAGTTAGGGAACAGTGTTCACAATGAAATCAGATTTAGCATTGAATGGAATAGATTTGTAGAAGAAAATTCTGTTAAAGTGCCAGATTTTCGAAAAGCTGATTTTAATGATCTTTGGGTAAAATAATCTGTTGGGGGTGAAATAGATTGGAAAGCGCCGAGCATGAGGGGTGGGCTAGTCTTGAGGCGAGACGTGAACTCAGCGATAGGTGATGTAAAAAGGATTTCGATGTGTATTCAAAATATGAATTATTTAAAAGCCTTCTGAGCAAAGCACAGGAACGTAGTATACCATACAAATTGAATAGATTGAATAATAATGATCCGAAATGGATAGCAAAATATCTGAAAAACCTAATAGGTATAATGAGTTCTTGGTACAAAACGATAAGGAATGGGGAAGTCAGTTTAGAATAAGAATTCGTCCAACTTGTTAGAAATGTTAAAAAGGAGATAAGGAGGGCAAAAAGGAAGCTATGAAGTTAGCATAGCAGGGCAAGCGAAGATAAATCCTGAAGGGCTTTTTCAGTTATGTCGAATAAAGGTTAGGAAAAGGATAGGTCAATTAAAAACTGAGAATGGTCCGATAACTGCAAATGACGAAGGGATGTGTAGTATTTTTAATAAAAAAATTATCTCAGAATTTACTAAAGAAGAACTTAACTCTATGCCTTCAGCCGAACAAGTCTATGTGGATGGGGAAGAGGACTGGCTGATTAGTTTAGCAGTTACTAGGGAGGATGTTATTAAACAAATAGTGAAAATCAAGCCAAACAAATCCCCAAGGCCGGAAAAAGTGTTTGCCAGGGTGCTTAGGGAATGTAAAAAAGAGCTTAGCAAGACATTGTCTACCATTTTAATAAATCACTAAAGTCTGGCGAGTGCCAGAGTCGTGGAAGGTTACTAATATTGTTCCAATTTTTGAAGAGAGGAGATTAGCTTCAAGTCAATTGTTGGAAAATTACTTAAATCGATAATTGCAAATACCATTCGTCTTCATCTTGAAAAACATAAATTATTAAATGATTCACAACATGCATTTACATATGGCAGTTCATGGTTAACAAATTTGCTATAAATTTAGTCCAGCATAGTTGAGGCAGTTGATAGTCAGGTTTGTGATGTTGTGTATCTTGACTTTAGCAAGCTTCTGATACAGTGCCATATGAAAGACTGATTAAAAAGATAGAGGCTCATGGTATTAGGGGGTGCTATATTAACTTGGATTAGGGCATGGCTATACCAAATGAAATAGAGAGTTAGTATAAATGGGGTTAAGCCAGACTGGGCAAATGATATAAGTGGAGTTCCTCAAGGTTCTGTCCTGGGACCTTTGTTATTCATAATATATATAAATGATTTAGATTCAGGTTTGAATAGCAACATTTGCAAATTTGCCGATGATACAAATATCCGTTATCTGACTTGTCTCAGTATTTAATGTACCTATCCTTTCCCTAATCTTTGTTCATATAACTGAAAAACTCTTTAGGATTTGCCTTTGCTTACCCAGCTATGTGAACTTCATATATTTTTTTTTTGCACTCCTTATGTCTTTTTTAATATTTCTAACCAGTTGTAGGATTTCTTGTTCTAAACTGACTTTTCCACTCTTTATCCTTTTGTACCAAGCTCACTTTCTGCCTAATCCTGAACTTTGCTGAGAATATTTGTAAATAAGGTATATTTTGAATAAACATCGAAATCCCTTTTTACATCACCCATCGCTGGGTTCACGTCGTGCTCCAAGATCGGCCCATCCCCTACGCCCAAGACTTTCCAGTCTATTTGACAAAAAAACTTCTTAGGCTATTAAAATAATTAAAAAAAAAAATCTGGCACTTAGAATGTTCTCCTACATATCTACTCCATTCCACGGTAAATCTGATTTCTTTGTTATCACTGTTCCCTTGTTCACTCCCTATTTCAATGTCATTAATGTGTGTTTCCCTGTTAGTTAACACTAAATCTAAAATATTATATTTCTTCGTTGGTTCCTTATTGTATTGCGTAAGAAAGCAATTGTCAATTAATTCCAGAAAATTTTCTGCTTTGTTATTCCCTGTTCTATTAATCCAGTTTATTCGACTAAAATTAAAGTCACCCATAACACAAATACTGTTAGACCTAGATGCCCTAGCTGTTTCATCAAATAGATGCTTTGCTTGCATTCTGCCTAAATTTGATAGCCTGTATAAATAATGATGGCCTCCTAATAAACTTTTATATGTTTTTTCATTTAATTCTTCCCAAATAGTTTCTGTGTGTGGCTCAGTTTTGATTCCCTCTTTGAGAATACATTTCAAATTTTCCCTAACATATATGGCTACTCCCCCTCCTCGTCTAATATATCTATCTGTGTGAAATAGTTTAAATCCATTTATTTGAGATTCAGCTAATATTTCTCTATTTTCTACATTCATCCACGTTTCGGTAAGTGCAATAATATCTATTCTATTCTTTCCGTGCATACAAGAGCATTTAAATCGTTTATTTTGCTTCTTAGACTCCTACTGTTCGTGTAATATACCCCTAAGTGTTTTGTTATTTTGAGGCTCCACTCCTTCCCTGATCATTTTGCCAAGTTGTTTCTCCCGCAAACACGTACCTTTTATTACCTCCTCTCTCTATATCAGTTCCCATACCACTATCTACTAACAGTTTTAACTCAAACTAACCCCTCCCACCACAGGTTTCAGCGAGTTGGCCACAGCAACAACCCCAGCCCTGGATAGATGCACCCCATCCCAAGCATACATGTCATTTCTTCCATAGAATTGTTCCCAGTTATCTATAAATGATATTGCATTTGATTTGTAATAATTCTCTAGCCGGCAATTGATACCAAGTGCCCTCGACAACCATATACTTCCAACTCCCTTTCTCTGAAGAATGCCACATATGATCGCTGGGTTCTGAGGCTATTAGTTCTTATGCTAGGGTAGGACACTGGGATTTATTAATCAAACCGTTAGTAACAAGACGCCTGGTGTTGTTCTTCAGCCAAGTCTTGCTCTGGTTAGGCCCCATTTAGATTATAGAGTTCAGTTTTGGTCACCTTACTATATAATGGATATAAATTCACTTGAACGTGTCCAGCGTAGGATGCCAAAGTTAATTCCCAAAATTAGAAACCTGTCATATGAAGAGAGGTAACAAAGCTTAAATTTCATTCGCTGGAAAGGCAAAGTGTTAAGGGTGACATGATAAGAGTTTACAAGTGGACGAATGGACATAACAAAGGCGGTATTAATAGGGTATTAAAAGCATCAACACATGACCGAACACGAAACAATGGTTTAAATTGGATAAGTTTAGATTTAGTAAAGACTTGGGTTAAATACTAGTTCGGTAACAGGGTTGTTGCTCTGTGGAACCAGTTACTGCGTAACGTGGTGGAGGTGGGGTCCCTCGATTGTTTCAAACGTGGGTTGGACAGGTATATGTTCATAGACAACTGGGAACACTTCTATGGAAGAAATGAAATGTATGCTCGGGATAGGGTGCATCTGTCGAGGGCTGGAGTTGTCGTTGTTGCGAACTCGTTGGAATCAGTAGTTAGAGTTGTTTGTTTGGGTTTAAACTGTTAGTAGATAGTGGTATGGGAATTGATTTGGAGGAAGTAATAAAAGTATGTGTTTGTGGGAGAAAAGAATTGGCAAAATGATCAGGGAAAGAGAAGGGCCTCAAAATAACAATTCACTTAGGGTATATTACACTAACACTAGAAGTCTAAGAAATAAAATTAAGGATTTAAATGCTCTTGTCTGCACAGAAAAAATAGATACTATTTTGAAACGTGGATTAATGTAGAAAACAGAGAGCTTTTAGCTGAATATCAAATAAATGGATTTAAACTATTTCACACACATAGATATATTAGACGAGAAGGGGGAGTAGCCATATATGTTAGGGACAATTTGAAATGTAGTCTCAAAGAGGGAATCAAAACTGAGCCACATACAGAAATTTTTGGATAGAATGAAACGAAAAAGCAAATAATATTATAATAGGAGTTATATATAGGTCACCAAATTTAGACAGAATGGAAGCAAAGCATCTATGGGATGAAATATCTAGAGCATCTAGATCTAACAGTGGGTCTAACAGTAAAGTTATGGGTGACTTTAATTTTAGTGGAATAAACTGGTTGAACAAAACAGGCAATAATGAAGCACAAGATTTTCTAGAATTAATTGACGATTACTTTCTTACGCAACACATTAAGGAACCAACGCGGGGAAAAAAATACTTTAGATTTAGTGTTAACTAACAGGGAAACACAAATTAAGGACATCGAAATAGGGAGTGAGCTAGGGAACAGTGATCATAAAGAAATCAGATTTAGCATTCAATGGAATAGATCTGTAAGAGAAAATTTTGTTAAAGTGCCTGATTTTCGAAAAGGTGATTTCAATAGCCTAAGAAATTTTTTGGGTCAAATAGATTGGAAAGTCTTGGATATGAGTTGTGGGCCGGTATTGGAGCTAGACGTCAACCCAGTGACAGGTGACGGAAAAGGGGTTTTCGATGTGAATTCAAAATATAACCTATTTAAAAATATTCTAACCAAAGCCCAGGAATGTAGTATTCCATATAAATTGAATAGACCGAATACAAATAATCCAAAGTGGATAACAAAGGATCTGAAGAACCTTATAGGTAAAAAGAGAAGGTGAAAAGGATTAATAATGGAGAAGTCTGTTTGGAACAGGAATTCGTACAACTGGTTAGAAATACTAAAAAAGAGATAAGGAAAGCAAAAAGAAACTATGAAGTTCGCATAGCAAGCAGAAACAAATCCTAAAGGGTTTTTCCAATTATACCGGAGAAAGATTAGAGAAAGGATAGGTCCATTAAAAACTGAGATAGGTCAAATAACAGATAATGATGAAGAGATGAGTAGTATTTTTAACAAATATTTTATATCTGTATTTACTAAAGAGAAACTTAACAATATGCCTTCAGCCGAACAAGTATATGTAGGTGGGGACGAGGACTGGTTGACTACTTTAGCAGTTACCAGGGAGGATGTAATTAAACAAATAGTTAAACTCAAACCAAACAAATCCCCAGGGCCGGATGAAGTGTTTGCCAGGGTGCTTAAAGAATGCAAAGAGGAGCTTTGCGACCCACTGTCTACCATATTTAATAAATCAATAGAGTTAGGCAGAGTGCCAGAGTTATGGAAAGTTGCTAATGTGATACCAATTTTTTAAGAAAGGGGATAGATCACTTGCGTCAAATTATCGACCAATTAGCCTAACGTCTATTGTGGGAAAGTTACTTGAATCGATAATTGCAAATAAAGTTCCTCTTCATCTTGAAAAACACAAATTAATAAATGAGTCGCAACATGGTTTTACAAATGGCCGTTCATGTTTAACAAATTTGCAATCTTTTTATTCAAATTTGCAATGTTTAACAAATTTGCAATCTTTTTATTCCAGCATAGTTGAGGCAGTTGATAGTGGTAAGGATTGTGATATCGTGTACCTTGACTTTAGCAAAGCTTTTGATACGGTGCCACATGAAAGACTGATTAAAAAAATAGAGGCTCATGGTATTGGAGGTGCTATATTAAGTTAGATTAGGGCATGGCTATTCGAAAAGAAACAGAGTTAGTATAAATGGGGTTAAGTCAGGGTGGGAAAATATTGTAAGTGGAGTGCCTCAGGGCTCTGTCCTGGGACCTGTGTTGTTTATAATATATATCAATGATTTAGATTCAGGTTTGAGTAGCAACATTTGCAAATTTGCCGATGATACAAAAATCTGCAGGGAAATTAACACGGAAGAAGACTCACTATCACTTCAAGTTGATCTAAATAGGGTTTTGAAATGATCAAAGCAGATGCAGTTTAATGCTGATAAATGTAAAGTTTTGAGGCTAGGTAATGATACTAGAGTTACAAGATACGAGCTAGATGGTGTTGAGATTGCGAAGTCGAATTGCGAAAAGGATCTGGGAGTTATGATAAGTAAGAATTTAAAACAAAAGGATCAATGCATGAATGTTCGTAATAAGGCAAATAGGACACTGGGATTTATTAATCGAAGCGTTAGTAACAAGACACCTGGTGTGTGGTTCTTCAGCTATATCTTGCTCTGGTTAGGCCCCATTTAGATTATGCAGTTCACTTTTGGTCGCCGTACTATAGAATGGATAAAAATTCACTTGAACGTGTCCAGCGTAGGATGACAATGTTAATTCCCCAAATTAGAAGTCTTTCATATGAAGAAAGATTAATAAAGCTTAAATCTCACATGTATGTGTTGTATGTATTTGTGCTGGATATGTATTTGATAGAATTTATGTAAGTGTTGTAATAATTGTGTAAGTTGTTCATTAATTGCTCGTGTTGTGTAATTGTATATGAATGAATTGTGCATTTGCACCTGTTGTATATTGATTGTCATTGTACATTTGTGCGTTTGGGAATGGAGTGTAGACTAGGGTGGAATACACGCGAAAAGACAGACACTTATATTATTATATACAGACTAGGCACTGAAAAATATCTGTGTGTATGCGAGGTGTACAATTTCACACAATAATAAATTTATATAAGTATTCGGTGTGATGTAGAAATCGTAGATACCTCTTTTTCCTCAGTTGAGCATGGAGAAGATATGGTTGGTGAAATGAGACGTAAGATGATCTTATCCCTTGATGTTAAGGAGTTGGTGGTGACTATCGCAGTTGGTCATTGTGTAGTAGATTACGACGATATCCCCGACTTTAATGCTCGCATAAAGGCCTTAGCTTCGATTGAAAAGTGGTATTGATGAAATTGAATAAGAAATATTGCCGGAACAACCGTGGACATTTTCAAGAGGAAACTAGATTTATTCCTCCAAGGAGTGCCGGACCAACCGGGCTGTGGTGGGTATGTGGGCCTGCGGGCCGCTCCAAGCAACAGCCTGGTGGACCAAACTCTCACAAGTCGAGCCTGGCCTCGGGCCGGGCTTGGGGAGTAGAAGAACTCCCAGAACCCCATCAACCAGGTATCAACCAGATGCTCATTGTTATGAGAGACAATAAAAATACGAGCTGTAGAAATATTTAAGACTCCCTAGACATATTTAATCAGTCTTTCATATGGTCTTTCAGTCTTTCGTATCTTTGCTAAAGTCAGGTAATACAACGTCATTAACCTTACCGCTATCAAGTGCCTCATCTATGCTGGAATAAAATGATAGCAAACTTTGTTAGATATGAACAGCCATTAGTCACTTATTAATCTATGTTTTTCAGGATGAATACAAATGGTATTTTGTTAAAAAAATAATAATACAATTATTAGGATTAATAGATCATTGCAGTTGTAATTTTCTATAGTTTTATTTATTAAAACATGAATATACAAAGTATTTAATTTATTGGCAAACTACATAATATATTGATTTCAGTGCACAAAGAAATCCCCATTAACGAGATTTGTTCTTTATTTACTGAACATTAAAAGCAAAAGTAATTAAAGGAGATAACCAAACTGCAAAAGCAGTTTACGCAGCTCACAACTATTGATGTCAACATTTGTGCTGTCCGTATAGTCTCTGCCAAAGTTATCAATGTTCCTGGTGACGCTGTCGTTCTCTCTTATCATCTCAATGTCATTATTGGTGTCGCTATTGACGTCACTTTCACTGCTGCTAACTCCAATGGTAGAGTTCTTCCAAGCAGCAATGTCAGCCTGGAGTTCGGGGAGACGACTATAGGAGGCGTGTTCCAGAGGGCATCGCGTGAATGGGTCAGATGGGTGGGATGTGAGCAGCAGTTGGACCAGTGTCGACTCGTCCACCACCATCTTGGACGAATGTAACAGCACCGGCGCTTCCATCATT